>NC_053023.1:341047707-341268365 GCF_003073215.2 Triticum urartu
TAAAAGCAACAAATTCTTCAATTTGTTGAACATCATAGTAACTATAAACACCCTTAGCATACGAAGATACGATTCCATTATCACTAAACTCACATTGATAGGGAAGGTGTTTCTTAGGGTTTTCAGAACAACAAGTAATATCATATATTTCGCATAAATTCCAAGCATAGCATTGCAAACGATGAATTTGACCCAGTAAAATTTTCCCTTTTTCAGATATTCGGTGTCGCACATAACAAGCATGCTCATCTAAAGATTTGCCCTCAACTAAGCTAGTTGGGGTTTCAGCACGAGCACATACGGATCGAAGATGATCCAAATAATAAGCTTCAGCAGTGTGATATATTTTGAGTGGTTCTTCAACCATTGGTTTAGTAGGTACAACTAATTTTTTTGGTATTTTGCGTTTCCTACCCATCAGATAGAAAACAACTAAGAACACCAAATAAAAATTACTTAGTGATAAAGCAAACAAGCACACACGAGAATATTCACCCCGCGCTGTTGCTCCCTGGCAACGGCGCCAGAAAAAGGTCTTGATAACCCACAAGTATAGGGGATCGCAACAGTTTTCGATAAGTAAGAGTGTCGAACCCAATGAGGACCTAAAGGCAGTACAAATATTCCCTCAAGTTCTATCGACCACCGATACAACTCTACGCATGACTGATGTTCGCTTTACCTAGAACAAGTATGAAACTAGAAGTACTTTGTAGGTGTTGTTGGATAGGTTTGCAAGATAATAAAGAGCAAATAAATAAAAGGTAGGGGCTGTTGTAAGTAAAGAAGCAATAAAGTAAATATAGCGAGTGTGGAAAAGTGGTGGTAGGAGTTGCGAAACTGCCCCTAGGCAATTGACTACTTTACTAGACCGATAGCAAGTATTATGTGGGAGAGGCCACTGCTAGCATGTCATCCCTGACTTGGAATTCTATGCACTTATGATTGGAAATATTAGCAAGCGTCTGCAACTACTAACGTTTATTAAGGTAAAACCCAACCATGGCATTAAGATATATTGGTCCCCCTTCAATCTCGTATGCATCAATTTCTATGCTAGGTTGAAGCTTCTGTCACTCTTGCCCTCCAATACATAGTCCTATCAACATACAACTAACCCTATGGTGTGATCCACGCGCGCGCTCATATGATGGGAACCAAAGGACAGCAACATAACCACAAGCAAATTAAATCAATCATAGCAATTCATCAACCACCGATAGGACAACGAAAATCTACTCGGACATCATAGGATGGCAACACATCATTGGATAATAATATGAAGCATAAAGCACCATGCTCAAGTAGAGGGTACAGCGGGTTGCGGGAGAGTGGACCGCTGTAGATAGAGGGGGGAAGGTGATGAAGATGTTGGTGAAGATGGCGGAGGTGTTGGAGTAGATCGCGGTGATGATGATGATGATGATGATGATGATGATGATGATGGCCACAGCAGCGTTCCGGCGCCACCGGAAGAGAAGGGGAGAGGGGGCCCCTTTGTCTTATTCTTCCTTGACCTCCTTCCTAGATAGGAGAAGGGTTTCCCCTCTAGTCCTTGGCCTCCATGGCATGGGAGGGGCGAGAGCCCCTCCGAGATTGGATCTGTATCTTTGTCTCTCTCTGTTTCTGCGTTCTTAGATTCTACCCTTTCACCATTTCTTATATTCCCGGAGATCCGTAACTCCGATTGGGCTGAAATTTTAACACGATCTCTATCGAGATATTAGCTTTATTGCGGCGAAAGAAGGGCACCAACCGCCTTACGGGGTGGCCATGAGGGTCAGGGGCGGGCCCCCTGCCTCGTGGCCCCCTCGGGCATCGTCTTGCGTGGATTTTTCTTCCCAAAAATCATATATATTCTAAAAAAAATCTCCGTCAGTTTTTATCCCGTTTGGACTCCGTTTGATATGGATATTCTGTGAAACAAAAAACATGCAACAAACAGGATCTAGCACTGGGCACTGGATCAATATGTTAGTCCCAAAAATAGTATAAAAAGTTGCCAAAAGTATATGAAAGTTGTAGAATATTGGCATGGAACAATCAAAAATTATAGATACGACGGAGACGTATCAGCATCCCCAAGCTTAATTCCTGCTCATCCTCGAGTAGGTAAATGATAAAAAAGATAATTTTTGATGTGGGATGCTACCTAGCATAATCTTGATCATGTAATCTAATCATGGCATGAATATTAAGACATGAGTGATTCAAAGCAATAGTCTATCATTTGACATAAAAACAATAATACTTCAAGCCTACTAATAAAGCAATCATGTATTTTCAAAATAACATGGCCAAAGAAAGTTATCCCTACAAAATCATATAGTCTGGCAATGCTCCATCTTCACCACACAAAATATTCACATCATGCACAACCCCGATGATAAGCCAAGCAATTGTTTCGTACTTTTGACGTTCTCAAACCTTTTCAACTTTCATGCAATACATGAGCGTGAGCCATGGACATAGCACTATAGGTGGAATAGAATGGTGGTTGTAGAGAAGACAAAAAGGAGAAGATAGTCTCACATCAACTAGGCGTATCAACGGGCTATGGAGATTCCCATCAATAGATATCATTGTGAGTGAGTAGGGATTTCCATGCAACGGATGCACTAAGAGCTATAAGTGTATGAAAGCTCAGACTAAAAACTAAGTGGGTGTGCATCCAACTTGCTTGCTCATGAAGACCTCGGGCATTTGAGGAAGCCCATCATCGGAATATACAAGCCAAGTTCTATAATGAAAATTCCCACTAGTATATGAAAGTGATAACTCAAGAGACTCTCTATATGAAGAACATGGTGCTACTTTGAAGCACAAGTGTGGTAAAAGGATAGTAACATTGCCCCTTATCTCTTTTTCTCTCATTTTTTAGTTTTTTTAGTTTTTTAGTTTTTTGGTGGGCTTCTTTGGCCTCTCTTTTTTTATTTGGGCTTCTTTGGCCTCTTTTATTTATTTTTAAAGTCCGGAGTCTCATCCCGACTTGTGGGGGAATCATAGTCTCCATCATCCTTTCCTCACTGGGGCAATGCTCTAATAATGATGATCATCACACTTTTATTTACTTACAACCCGATATCTAGAACAAAGATATGACTCTATATGAATGCCTCCGGCGGTGTACCAGGATGTGCACTGATCTAGCCTAGCAATGACATCAAAAAACGGACAAGCCATGAAAACATCATGCTAGCTATCTTACGATCATGCAAAGCAATATGATAATGAATGCTCAAGTCATGTATATGATGATGATGGAAGTTGCACGGCAATATATCTCGGAATGGCTATGTGTAACACCCCGTATGTAACCTGCCATAATTGTATTCCAACTCTTGCCATTTCCGGCACTAAGTTATGATATTTCCTCGTTGTCGGGTTTTTCTCTTCGTGTTGTTTTGTCTTTGTCATGCATCTCATATCATGTCATCATGTGCATTGCATTTGAATATGTGTTCGTCTCATGCATCTGAGCATTTTCCCCGTTGTCCATTTTGCATTCTGGCGCTCCTATGTCCTCCAGTGTTCCTTTCTACCTCTTTTCGTTTGCGGGTGTTAAACGTTCTCGGATTGGACCGAGACTTGCCAAGCGGCCTTGGTTTACTACCGGTAGACCGCCTGTCAAGTTTCGTGCCATTTGGACTTCGTTTGATAATCCAACGGTTAACCAAGGGACCGAAAAGGCCTCGTGTGTGTTGCAGCCCAACACCCCTCCAAAGTGGCCCAAACCCACCTAAAACCCCTCCATCACCTAGGTCGTTCGATCACGATCACGTGGCCGCAAACTGTGCTCAATTTGGAGCCTCCTAGCTCCTCCTACCTATAAATATAGCCTCCCCTCAAAAATTTCGGATCATTTCACCCTAACCCTAGTCCCACTCGTCTCTCCGCGCGCCGGACGTGTACGCTGGCGCCGGACAATCTCGCCGCCGGCACAAATAGGCCGCCACGTGGCACCGTCCGGCCACCTCCGCCGCCAGCCCGCGAGGCCCAGGCCGGGCCCTCCCGCGCCGCCTCCCGGGCCGAGCCGCCCCTCGCCGCCCGGATCTCCGCCCCGCGCCGCCCTGGACGTGCGCCGACGACCGCCGCCATACGCCGCCGCCTCCAAGCGTCCCTCGCCGCCCTTGGATCCCCGGAGAATGCCGCCACCCGCCGCCTCTTCGCCACCCTCATCATGCCATAACTCTGCAACTATGGCTCCGTTTTGGGCGTGTAGCATATCGATTTGTTCGTCTCGATGAGTACTTCATTTCATCTCATTGCATCATGTTCATTCGATCTCATCTTGATGCCCTAAATGTTGTTGTAAGAGTGCTAGTTTCTGTTAGTTTTAGATTCATATCAGTAATTGGTCATTTGTCATTTTTTCCATGATTGATGTGTGCCTCCTATGAACTTGAGCCCCACATGAGTTTTGATGTATGCCATGCCATCTTTACAGGGGTGTATGCCATGTATTTTTGTGATCTCTGTGGTGAATAGGACAAGCATGCAAAGTAGCCCTCTCAATGTTGCTGATTTTAGGGACTTAGAAATATTCCAACTCATTGCCCTATTTATATTTTTATGCCATGTGTTCATGTTGATACAGAGTGATCCATGTCTCTTTTGAGCATGATCAGTAAGGATGTTTTGTAGATATTGTGCTACTCTATCCATCCATGCCTTAGTTTGCATTTATGGAGCACCCTAGCTTGAGTCAATCGAGCTCTACTTTTGCTATAAAATGTTCCTGGCAGAATGTTTACATGTTAAGCATTTTTGCCGAGGTTGTTGTAGTTGATCCGTGCATGCTATGATGTTGTCCTTGCCATGTTTAGCGTCTATGCCATGTCTACTTGTTGGGTGTATGCTTAGTTTGTCATGCAATGCCGTGTGGTGAGTGCATCGAGCTCGTAAACATGCCTACTCAATATCTGTTTTGCCATGTTCCAGTTTTCTACTAAGTCTGAATCTGTTAACGATAATTGCTATGTTCACATGGTTGCCATTGTATTTTCTGATCCCTTTTGGCTTATGGTCAGTAAGGAACTTTTGTTGTGTGCTTTGAGTAGCTTCATGCAATGCCTTGCTTTGCCATGATATGTTCCTGCAGCATGTAGTTACCTTGCTCTAAACATTGCTTCCTGATGTTAAATTCCTGACTTGTTGTTATTTTCACTAAGTCTGTAACCTGATATCTTTTGCACTTTTGCCATGCTTGTTTGAACCTGCTATTCAGTGAATTAGTCATAGCTCACTGTTCATATTTTGTCAAGAATCTTGAGTGGATCCCTACCATGTATTTTTTTTGTCATGTTAGAGTGCTGTAGCATGTTGTTCTTGATGCATTTAGGAGGCCTCGCGTTGTTAATCGCAGATCGGTGCCATATTTGTTTTGTTTGTCATTTCCAAACCGTGCATCCGATTCCGGTGATCTTTATATCGATTTCAACCGAAATCAACTCATCTTTCCAGTGGAACTCTTGGTTTTTCAAGTTGAGGCCAGGTTCAATCTTTCCTTTCCGAAACATGCATATGCATCACATATCGCATTCCGCATGTCATGTCATGTTTTGCATCATGTTGCTTATGCATTGCATGTGGTTGATTGTGTCTCCCTTTGCTTGTTGTTCTTGCTTGGGTAGAGCCGGGAGACGAGTATGTGATCGAGGAGCCTGCTGAGTACGTTTACGAGGATCAAGCTAACGTCAACTCGGAGAACTTTGCAGGCAAGATGACCATACCCTCGAAATCACTTCTATCTTTGCTTGCTAGATGCTTGCTCTTTTGCTATGCCCATGATACGATACCTACCACTTGATTATCATGCCTCCCATATTTCCATGTCAAACCTCTAACCCACCTTGTCCTAGCAAACCGTTGTTTGGCTATGATACCGCTTTGCTCAGCCCCTCTTATAGTGTTGCTAGTTGCAGGTGAAGATTGGAGTTGTTCCTTGTTGGAACAAGTTTATTGTTGGGATATCATTATTATATCTTGCCTATTTTAATGCACCTATATACTTGGTAAAGGGTGGAAGGCTCGGCCTTATGCCTGGTGTTTTGTTCCACTCTTGCCGCCCTAGTTTCCGTCATACCGGTGTTATGTTCCTTGATTTTGCGTTCCTTACACGATTGGGTTATAATGGGAACCCCTTGACAGTTCGCCTTGAATAAAACTCCTCCAGCATGGCCCAACCTTGGTTTTACCATTTGCCACCTAGCCTCTTTTTCCCTTGGGTTCCGCGGACTCAAGGGTCATCTTTATTTAAACCCCCGGGCCAGTGCTCCTCTGAGTGTTGGTCCAACCTGTCAGCCGCTGGTTGCCACCAGGGGCAACTCTAGGCTGGCTTACCGGAAGTTTGGACAATCCGATGTGCCCTGAGAACGAGATATGTGTAGCTCCTATCGAGATTTGTCGGCACATTCAGGTGGCTTTGCTGGTTTAGTTTTACCATTGTCGAGACGTCTTGTAACCGGGATTCCGAGTCTGATCGGATTGTCTTGGCAGAAGGATTATCCTTCGTTAGCCGTTAGAGCTTGTGATGGGCTAAGTTAGGACACCCCTGCAGGGATTTGAACTTTCGAAAGCCGTGCTCGCGGTTATGGGCAGATGAGAATTTGTTAATGTCCGGTTGTAGACAACCTAAAGCGTAACTTAATTAAATTGAATCAACAGAGTGTGTGGTCGTGATGGTCTCTTTTCGGAAGAGTCCGGGAAGAGAACACGGTCTCGAGTTATTCTTGTACGTAGGTTGTTCTAGGATCACCTCTTGATCATAGTTTCTCGACCGTGCCTTTGCCTTCTCTTCTCGCTCTCATTTGCGTATGTTAGCCACCATATATGCTAGTCACATGCTGCAGCTCCACCTCATATTTTACCCTTCCTATAAGCTTAAATAATCTTGATCGCGAGGGTGTGAGATTGCTGAGTGCCATGACTCACAGATTCCTTCCAAAACCAGATGCAGGGACCATTGATACCGCTCCAGGTGATTCGACTGAGCTCAAGTGGGAGTTTGATGAGGACTCAGGACGATACTACGTTTCCTTTCCAGACGATCAGTGGTGGTGCCCAGTTGGGGCGATCGGGGACTTTGTCGCATTTGGGGTTGTTCTTTATTTTGGTACCGTAGTCGGACCTTGATTGTATCTGTATGAATGTAATCATATTTATGCTATTGTGTGACGTGGCGAGTGTAAGCCAACTATGTACCTCTTTTCCTTATTCATTACATGGGTTGTTGTGAAAATTACCTCACTTGCGACATTGCTTACAATGCGGTTATGCCTCTAAGTTGTGATTCGACACGTGGGAGATATAGCCGCATC
The DNA here is from genome assembly GCF_003073215.2 of Triticum urartu. Classification (NCBI taxonomy): domain Eukaryota; kingdom Viridiplantae; phylum Streptophyta; class Magnoliopsida; order Poales; family Poaceae; genus Triticum; species Triticum urartu. The sequence goes on from NC_053023.1 coordinate 341,055,027, forward strand.
ATGGGCATTACAAGTTGGTATCAGAGCCTTCCCCAACCTCAGGAGCCCCCTGCTTGATCGAATAGCTGGTGTTGTTAAGTCTAGAAAAATGTTTTGAGTCATTTAGGATTATATATATCGGAGAGTAGGATCCTTTTTACTCCTCAGTCCCTTCGTCACTCTGGTGAGGCATCCTGACATAGAGTTTTGACTCTTCTCTTCTCAAATTTCACAAAAAAAATTAGGATCACGCGGGTATCTTGGAATCGTTCCGATGGTTTTATGACGAGAACATTGTTCTTGGTGCCTCCTGACATTTAGGGGTTGTGGCAGTGTCCCGGGGAGTTGAGCTCCGAGGTGTTGTCGTCACAATTTTATCGTTGCAATTCTGGAATACCTGAGTTTCACCGACATCGAAAACCTCTTTTATGCAGTTGGTGGTGAGATAACCTCGACGCCACCCAGTACTGGGGCGGGAGTTCGGGAGTATTGCCATAACTCGTATAACAGATGCTTTTCGAAGGTTGAGGTAAACGATTTCCGAAGGTTTCTTGGTTATGTGTTGAAGGATGGATATAGCTGGATGTAGGATTTGCTAGCTTTGGGTGAGATATTATGCTTCCTCTGTATCCCCAACACCTGATTACGTAACCGGAAAGGTTCGGGAGTTCCATAGGTGGGAATTCATGTAGCTCTAGCTTTTCTTCCGCGAATATTTGGTTTGTGATTGGGTAATCCTCACCAAGTATTTGTTCTTGTCCGTACCATGCTGTTTTATTCTTCTACCTCTATCTAAGTGGCTTCTCAATTTATGGAAGTGTGACCATTTCAATTGGAATGCATTCGTTCATTTTGTTCGGATGTTAAGACTATATGTTGCATTTTGATCCATTTGATTCAGCTTGAATATATGTCTGTCAAGATGCTAACAGATGTCACCCTCTTCAGGATGGCTCCTCCAACGCGTTCAAATCCTTATCCGCCACCACCACCTCCACCTCCAGAGGCATGGCAAGCTGTGATGGCCGCTACCAATGCAAACACGCAGCTGATCATGCAAATTTTGCAAGAGCACAACCAAGGGAACCAAGGCCATGGCAACAATCAGAATCAGTTTGCTACACTCAACCAGTTCCTCGCTAATCAGCCAAAGACCTTCAACAACTGTGTCGAGGCAACAGACGCTGATGATTGGCTCCTAGATATCTGCAAGTATTTCGAGTGCAGCAATGTTAGGCCTGAGGACTTTGTCAAGTTTGCCTCGTTCCAACTCAAAGACCAAGCTGCAGAGTGGTATCCGCAGTACAAAGATTCCAGAGGAGGCAGTGTGATTACCTAGGATGAATTCCGTCAAGATTTCAAAGCTCACCACATTCCTTAGAGTGTTGTTGAGAGCAAGCGTGAGGAATTCCGCAACCTGAAGCAAGGCAGCTTGTCTATTTACTAGTATAACATCATGTTCCAGAAGCTCGCGCATTTTTCCAAGCAGGACGTCCCCGACGAGAAGAGCATGATTTATCAGTTCAGAGGTGGCCTCAGAGAAGATCTCCAACTTGCTCTCGTGCTTTTTGAGCCTCAGAAGTACGATGAGTTTTACAACATGGCACTAAACAAGAGACTGCTCAACTCAAGTGCGATGCTTCCAAGAAGCAAGTCAGGGATGCAACTTCTTCTTCCTCAACTCAAGTGACAACTAAGCAGCAAAAGTATTGGTTGCACCCTCCTCCTCCGTTCTGTCAGCCTTATCAGCAGAAGAGCAAAGGTGGCAATGGATCTTCCCACCCACCCAACCCAGGCTTTCAGAACAAGACTTCGTCTCATGCTCCAAGATCAAGTGCTCCGTATCACCGTCCGCTCTCGGAGGTCACGTGCAACAAGTGTCAGCAGAAGGGTCACTATGCCAACAAATGCTTCAATCAGAGGCGTCTTCCTCCTCCTCCTGTGAGGTCTGCCAGCACTGCAGTGGTCAAGCATAATCCCAAGTTCGCAAAGGTCAACATGATGAACACAGCTCGGGCAGAGGACTCGTCAGATGTGATTATGGGTAACCTTCCTATTAATAATATTCCTGCAAAAGTTCTTTTTGACACTGGTGCATCGCATTGTTTCATCTCGAGACCATTTGCATCTAAGCATGAGTTGGCTTTCCAAGATATGCATAGACCGTTAGCAGTTGTCTCACCGGGTAAATGCTTGCACGCAAGCTATGTTGTTCCGGATGTTTCTATCACGTTGGGCAACTATAAGTTCCTTTCTTCTCCAATGGTCATGGGTAACTCGGATATTGATCTTATTCTCGGAATGGATTGGCTTTCTAAGCACAAGGCTCAGCTTGATTGTGCTGCCAGGCAGATTCAATTGACACATTCATCTGAGGATGTTATCGTCTTTGCCGCTCGTGATGATACCATCCGTCTGTTTTCTCTCAACGAGAAGGGCGAGTTGGATGCCATTTCTCAGATTCCAGTCGTTTGCGAATATCAAGACGTCTTTCTAGAAGAGCTTCCAGGAATGCCTCCACACCGGCCAGTTGAATCCGTCATCGATCTTGAGCCTGGCACGGAACCTATTTGCAAACGTCCTTACAAGCTTGGACCTGAAAGAGTTGAAGGAGCTGAAGAATCAACTCGATATCCAAGAGCGTATGGGTCTCATCCGACCAAGTTCTTCTCCATGGGGTTGTGGTGTTCTTTTCATCAAGAAGAAGGATGGAACGGACCGACTTTGTGTCAACTACCGTCCATTGAACAAGAAGACCATAAAGAACAAGTACCCACTTCCCAACATCAACGAGCTGTTTGAACAACTCAAAGGTGCTCAAGTATTCTCCAAGCTTGATCTATGTATGGGCTATCATCAGATTCACATTCGTGAAGAAGATATCCCTAAGACAGCATTCAGAACAAGCTATGGTTCATATGAATGCATTGTCATGTCTTTCGGCCTCGTCAATGCTCCTCCAACATTCTCTCGCATGATGAACTTCATCTTCAACGCCTACACAAATGACTTCGTCTTGGTCTACCTCGATGACATTTTGGTCTTTTCCAAGAACAAGGAGGATCATGCCAAAGACTTGAGATTGGTTCTGGACAAACTCAGAGAACATCAGTTCTATGTGAAGTTTTCAAAGTGCGAGTTTTGGCTCGATGAGGTTCTCTACCTTGGGCATATCATCTCTGCCAAGGGCATAGCGGTTAATCTTGAGAAGGTGTCTGCAATTGTGAATTGGGAACCGCCTCAGAACATGAAGCAACTCCGCAGCTTCCTTGGGCTCGCAAGCTATTGTCGAAGGTTCGTTGAGAACTTCTCAAAGATCGCAAAGCCTCTTTCAAACCTTCTCCAGAACCATGTGAAGTATGTCTGGTCGCCTGAATGTGACATCGCTTTCAACACCCTGAAAGAGAAGTTAGTCACTGCTCCAGTTCTGACTCCTCCTGATGAATCCAAACCGTTTGAGGTCTTCTGTCATGCTTCCCTTCAAGGTCTTGGTGCAGTGTTGATGCAAGAGAAGAAAGGTGTGGCCTATACATCTCGCAAGTTGAAGCCCAACGAAAAGAACTACCCCACTCATGACCTCGAGTTGGTGGCAGTTGTCCATGCTCTTTTAACTTGGAGACATCTCTTGTTGGGAAGAAAACTGGACATCTTCACTAATCACAAGAGTCTCAAGTACATCTTCACTCAGCCAAACCTCAACCTCAGGCAGACTCATTGGGTCGAAATGATTCAAGAGTATAATCCGAGTATCGAATATACTCCAGGCAAGTCTAATGTAATTGTTGACGCATTGAGCAGGAAGGCTTACTGCAACAGTTTGATTATCAAGCCCTACCAGCCAGAGCTTTGTGAAGCTTTCCGCAAACTTAATCTTCAAGTTGTTCCTCAAGGATTTCTAGCCAACCTCCAAGTCTCTCCTACTTTGGAAGATCAGATTCGTGAGGCTCAACTTCTTGATGCTATGGTGAAGAAGGTGAAGATTGGGATTACCAAGAGCCAACCCAAGTACAAGTGTTATCGTCTTGATGACAAGGATACTCTATTCTTCGAGGATCGCATTGTTGTGCCTAAAGGTGACCTTCGTAAAGTCATTATGAACGAGGCCCACAATTCACTCCTTTCTATTCACCCTGGAAGTACAAAGATGTACCAGGACCTCAAGCAGTCGTATTGGTGGACTCGAATGAAGCGCGAGATTGCTCAGTTCGTGAACGAATGTGATGTCTACAGAAGAGTGAAAGTAGAACACCAACGACCAGCTGGTCTCCTCCAACCTCTTGCCATTCCAGAATGGAAGTTTGACCATATTGAAATGGACTTCGTGACTAGATTTCCAAAGTCCAAGCGTGGCAATGATGCTATCTTCGTTGTCATTGACAAGCTCACCAAAGTGGCTCATTTTCTTCCTATCAAAGAATCTATCACAGCAGCTCAGTTGGCAGAGCTATATACCTCCAGGATTGTCTCTCTGCACGGCATTCCGCAGTTGATATCTTTAGATCGTGGCAGCATCAAGTTTTGGGATTCTTTTCAGAAGGCCATGGGCACCAACATTCGTTTCAGCACAGCTTTTCATCCTCAAACTAGTGGCCAAGTTGAGCGAGTCAATCAGATTCTTGAACATATGCTCAGGGCTTGTGTCCTCTCTTTCGGTATGAAGTGGGAAGATTGTCTTCCATATGCCGAGTTCTCCTACAACAACAGCTTCCAAGCGAGTTCGGGTAAGGCCCCATTCGAGATTCTCTATGGCAGGAAGTGTCGTACTCCTCTTAACTGGTGAGAGACTGGTGAACGTCAACTTCTTGGAAATGACTTGATCATAGAGGCAGAAGAAATGTGCAAAGTCATTCGTGATAATCTCAAAGTCGCGCAATCGCGCCAGAAGAGTTACTATGATAGCAAGTATCGTGACTTGGCTTTCGAGATCGGAGATCATGTCTACCTCCGCGTCTCTCCAATGAAAGGTACTTGTCACTTTGGTATCAAAGGGAAGCTTGCCCCGAGATACGTGGGTCCTTTCAAGATCATTGGCAAAAGAGGCGATCTCGCCTATCAACTTGAGCTTCCCTCCAACTTTGCAAACGTGCATGACGTGTTTCACGTGTCTCAACTCCGCAAGTGTTTCAAGACTCCTGACCGCACCATCAACTTTGAAGAGATTGATCTCCAAGAATACTTGTCTTATCATGAGCACCCAGTTGCTATTCTTGAAGAAACTGAGCGCAAGACTCGCAACAAGTCTATCAAATTCCTGAAAGTCCAGTGGTCACATCATTCCGACCGTGAAGCCACCTGGGAACGCGAGGATCGCCTCCGTTCTGAGTACCCGGAGTTTTTCCAGTCCTAGATCTTGGGACGAGATCCTTTCATAGTGGTGGAGTGTTGTAACCCCCCGTATGTAACCTGCCATAATTGTATTCCAACTCTTGCCATTTCCGGCACTAAGTTATGATATTTCCTCATTGTCGGGTTTTTGTCATCGTGTTGTTTTCTCTATGTCATGCATCTCATATCATGTCATCATGTGCATTGCATTTTCATACGTGTTCGTCTCATGCCTCCGAGCATTTTCCCCGTTGTCCGTTTTGCATTCCGGCGCTCCTATGTCCTCCAGTGTTCCTTTCTACCTCTTTTCGTGTGCGGGTGTTAAACGTTCTCGGATTGGACCGAGACTTGCCAAGCAGCCTTGGTTTACTACCGGTAGACCGCCTGTCAAGTTTCGTGCCATTTGGACTTCATTTGATACTCCAACGGTTAACCGAGGGACCAAAAAGGCCTCGTGTGTGTTGCAGCCCAACACCCCTCCAAAGTGGCCCAAAACCCACCTAAAACCCCTCCATCACCTAGGTCGTTCGGTCACGATCGCGTGGCCGCAAACTGTGCTCAATTTGGAACCTCATAGCTCCTCCTACCTATAAATATAGCCTCCCCTCAAAAATTTCGGATCATTTCACCCTAACCCTAGTCCCCCTCGTGTCTCCGCGCGCCGAACGTGTTCGCCGGCGCCGGACAATCTCGCCGCCGCCACCCACAGGCCGCCATGTGGCACCGTCCAGCCACCTCCGCCGCCAGCCCGCGAGGCCCAGGCCGGGCCCTCCCGCGCCGCCTCCCAGGCCGAGCCGCCCCTCGCCGCCCGGATCTCCGCCCCGCGCCACCGTGGACATGCGCCGGCGACCGCCGCCAGACGCCGCCGCCTTCAAGCGTCCCTCGCCGCCCTCAGATCCCCGGAGAATGCCACCACCCGCTGCCTCTTCTCCGTTTCCGGTGAGCTCGCGCCGCCGCCCTCAGTTCGCGTGCGCCGACTGCTATAGTAACCGATCCAGATCTGGATCTCGGGTTGACTTTTGCCCCCTAACCCTAATATTTTATGCCTACTTCATCATGCCATAACTCTGCAACCGTGGCTCCGTTTTGGGCGTGTAGCATATCGATTTGTTCGTCTCGACGAGTACTTCATTTCATCTCATTGCATCATGTTCATTCGAGCTCATCTTGATGTCCTAAATGCTGTTGGAAGAGCGCTAGTTTCTGTTAGTTTCAGATTCATATCAGTAATTGGTCATTTGTCATTTTTTCCATGATTGATGTGTGCCTCCTATGAACTTGAGCCCTACATGAGCTTTGATGTATGTCATGCCATCTTTACAGGGGTGTATGCCATGTATTTTTGTGATCTCTGTGGTGACTAGCACAAGCATGCAAAGTAGCCCTCTCAATGTTGCTGATTTCAGGGACTTAGAAATATTCCAAGTCGTTGCCCTGTTTATATTTTTATGCCATGTGTTCATGTTGATACAAAGTGATCCATGTCTCTTTTGAGCATCATCAGTAAGGATGTTTTGTAGATATTGTGGTGCTCTATCCATCCATGCCTTTGTTTGCATTTATGGAGCACCCTAGCTTGAGTCAATCGATCTCTACTTTTGCTATAAAATGTTCCTGGCAGAATGTTTACATGTTAAGCATTTTTGCCGAGGTTGTTGTAGTTGATCCGTGCATGCTATGATGTTGTTCTTGCCATGTTTAGCTTCTATGTCATGTCTACTTGCTGGGTGTATGCTTAGTTTGTCATGCAATGCCGTGTGCTGAGTGCATCGATCTCGTAAACATGCCTACTCAATATCTGTTTTGCCATGTTCCAGTTTTCTACTAAGTCTGAATCTGTTAACGATAATTGCTATGTTCACATGGTTGCCATTGTATTTTCTGATCCCTTTTGGCTTATGGTCAGTAAGGAACTTTTGTTGTGTGCTTTGAGTAGCTTCATGCAATGCCTTGCTTTGCCATGATATGTTCCTGCAGCATGTAGTTACCTTGCTCTAAACATTGCTTCCTGATGTTAAATTCCTGACTTGTTGTTATTTTCACTAAGTCTGTAACCTGATATCTTTTGCACTTTTGCCATGCTTGTTTGAACCTGCTATTCAGTGAATTAGTCATAGCTCACTGTTCATATTTTGTCAAGAATCTTGAGTGGATCCCTACCATGTATTTTTTTTGTCATGTTAGAGTGCTGTAGCATGTTGTTCTTGATGCATTTAGGAGGCCTCGCGTTGTTAATCGCAGATCGGTGCCATATTTGTTTTGTTTGTCATTTCCAAACCGTGCATCCGATTCCGGTGATCTTTATATCGATTTCAACCGAAATCAACTCATCTTTCCAGTGGAACTCTTGGTTTTTCAAGTTGAGGCCAGGTTCAATCTTTCCTTTCCGAAACATGCATATGCATCACATATCGCATTCCGCATGTCATGTCATGTTTTGCATCATGTTGCTTATGCATTGCATGTGGTTGATTGTGTCTCCCTTTGCTTGTTGTTCTTGCTTGGGTAGAGCCGGGAGACGAGTATGTGATCGAGGAGCCTGCTGAGTACGTTTACGAGGATCAAGCTAACGTCAACTCGGAGAACTTTGCAGGCAAGATGACCATACCCTCGAAATCACTTCTATCTTTGCTTGCTAGATGCTTGCTCTTTTGCTATGCCCATGATACGATACCTACCACTTGCTTATCATGCCTCCCATATTGCCATGTCAAACCTCTAACCCACCTTGTCCTAGCAAACCATTGTTTGGCTATGATACCGCTTTGCTCAGCCCCTCTTATAGCATTGCTAGTTGTAGGTGAAGATTAGAGTTGTTCCTTGTTGGAACAAGTTTATTGTTGGGATATCATTATTATATCTTGCCTATTTTAATGCACCTATATACTTGGTAAAGGGTGGAAGGCTCGGCCTTATGCCTGGTGTTTTGTTCCACTCTTGCCGCCCTAGTTTCCGTCATACCGGTGTTATGTTCCTTGATTTTGCGTTCCTTACATGGTTGGGTTATAATGGGAACCCCTTGACAGTTCGCCTTGAATAAAACTCCTCCAGCATGGCCCAACCTTGATTTTACCATTTTCCACCTAGCCTCTTTTTCCCTTGGGTTCCGTGGACTCAAGGGTCATCTTTATTTAAACCCCCGGGCCAGTGCTCCTCTGAGTGTTGGTCCAACCTGTCAGCCGCCGGTGGCCACCAGGGGCAACTCTGGGCTGGCCTACCAGAATTTGGACAATCCGATGTGCCCTGAGAACGAGATATGTGCAGCTCCTATCAGGATTTGTCGGCACATTCGGGTGGCTTTGCTGGTTTAGTTTTACCATTGTCGAGATGTCTTGTAACCGGGATTCTGAGTCTAATCGGATTGTCTTGGGAGAAGGAATATCCTTCGTTGGCCATGAGAGCTTGTGATGGGCTAAGTTGGGACACCCCTGCAGAGATTTGGACTTTCAAAAGCCGTGCCCGCGGTTATGGGCAGATGGGAATTTGTTAATGTCCGGTTGTAGACAACCTAAAGCGTAACTTAATTAAATTGAATCAACAGAGTGTGTGGCCGTGATGGTCTTTTTTTAGCGGAGTCCGGGAAGAGAACACGGTCTCGAGTTATTCTTGTACGTAGGTTGTTCTAGGATCACCTCTTGATCATAGTTTCTCGACCGTGCCTTTGCCTTCTCTTCTCACTCTAATTTGCGTATGTTAGCCACCATATATGTTAGTCGCTTGCTGCGGCTCCACCTCATATTTTACCCTTCCTATAAGCTTAAATAGTCTTGATCACGAGGGTGTGAGATTGCTGAGTCCCCGTGACTCACAGATTCCTTCCAAAACCAGATGCAAGGACCGATGATACCGCTCCAGGTGATTCGACTGAGCTCAAGTGGGAGTTCGATGATGACTCGGGACGATACTACGTTTCCTTTCCAGACGATCAGTAGTGGTGCCCAGTTGGGGCGATCGGGGACTTTGTCGCATTTGGGGTTGTTCTTTATTTTGGTACCGTAGTCGGACCTTGATTGTATCTGGATGAATGTAATGATATTTATGCTATTGTGTGACGTGGCGAGTGTAAGCCAACTATGTACCTCTTTTCCTTATTCATTACATGGGTTGTTGTGAAGATTACCTCACTTGCGACATTGCCTACAATGCAGTTATGCCTCTAAGTCATGCTTCGACACGTGGGAGATATAGCCGCATCATGGGCGTTACACTATGGAAATGCCATGATAGGTAGGTATGGTGGCTGTTTTCAGGAAGGTATATGGTGGGTTTATGGTACCGGCGAAAGTTGCGCGATACTAAAGAGGCTAGCAATGATGGAAGGGTGAGAGTGCGTATAATCCATGGACTCAACATTAGTCATAAATAACTCACATACTTATTGCAAAAATCTATTAGTCATCGAAACAAAGTACAACGTGCATGCTCCTAGGGGGATAGATTGGTAGGAAAAGGCCATCGCTCGTCCCCGACCGCCACTCATAAGGAAGACAATCAATAAATAAATCATGCTCTGACTTCATGTAACACCCCGGATGTAACTTTCCCAATTTGTACTCCAACTCTTGCCGTTTCCGGCATTAAGTTATATTTCTTTCCTCGGGTTCGGGTCTTTGTCTCCGTGTGTTGTTGTCGTTGTCATGCATCTCATATCATGTCATCATGTGCATTGCATTTGCATACGTGTTCATCTCATGCATTCGAGCATTTTCCCCGTTGTCCGTTTTGCATTCCGGCGCTCCGTTCTCCTCCGGTGGCCATTTCTAGCTTTATTTCGTGTGTGGGGATTAAACCTTTCCGGATTGGACCGAGACTTGCCAAGCGGCCTTGGTTTACTACCGGTAGACCGCCTGTCAAGTTTCGTACCGTTTGGACTTCGTTTGGTACTCCAACGGTTAACCGAGGGACCGAAAAGGCCTCGTGTGTGTTGCAGCCCGACACCCCTCCAATTTGGCCCAAAACCCACCAAACTCTGCTCCATGTCCTAGAGCGTTCGATCACGATTGCGTGGCCAAAAACCGCACCTCATTTGGACTCTCCTAGCTCCCTCTATGCCTATATATACACCCCCCATTCCAATTCGCGGATCCTCTCCCCCCTAACCCTAAAAAAAATCCCAGATCCGCCGCTCCGGACGTGTCCGGGCGGAGCCGGACAACGTCCGCCGCCACCGCTGCCCAACCGCGTCGCGCCACCTGTCCCGCGGGGGACCGCTTCGCCGCCGACCGCGCCAGGCCCGCGAGGCCCACGCGCGGCCCTCCCCGCCACCGAGCCGGGCCTGAGGTGCCCGCCCGCGCCGCCTCTTCCCCTCCCCGCCGCCTCGCCGGCCGGAGTTCGCCGGCGGCCGGACCCCGCCGTGCCCCGCCGCCGCACCAACGCCCGCCGCCCGGAGCCGCCTCCGCCCGGAGCTCGCCGCCCCGCCGCGGGACTCCGGCGACCGGAGCCAGGCCCGGCGCCGCCAGCCACCGCCCCCATCGACCGGACCTGCGCCTCCCCGCTGCTTCTTCGCTCGCCGGAGTCGACAAGGCTCGCCGGCGATCCTCGGGCTCTGCGCGCCCCGATCCAGATCGGATCCTAGACGGCTACAGTAAACCCTAATTTTCGCGAGGTTGTTTTTTTTTTGCTAAGTCCTGAAATTCTTGATCCATATGCCCCTGTTCGAGGCTCCGTAACTTTGCATCTGTAGCCCCGATTTGGGCATATAGCATATCAAAATGTTCACCTCAGAGAGTACATCATTTCATTCCAGTGCATCATTTTCATTTGAGCTCATCTTGATGCCCGAAATGCTATTAGAAGAGGGCTACTTGAGTTAATTGTCAGATCTATTACTCCGTTTAGCACTTTTGTCATTTTTGCCATGATGAATGTGTGCATGATATGCCCGTGAGTTCTACATATGTTTTGTTAAGGGTTTTGTCATCTATCCAGAGGTGCAACCCATGTATTTTTAGGATGTGTGTGGTGACTTGTGCAAGCTTGCAAAGTGGTGCACTTGCTAATTCTGTTTTCAGGGACTTAGTGTTTTCACTAAGTCCTGGGATTGTTTATCTCACGATGCCATATGTTCATGTTGTTTCCTAGTGATCCGTGCCTCTTTTGAGGATGATCGGTAAGGGAGTTTTGTTAATCTTGTAGTGCTCTATCCATCCATGTCTTTGTTTGCAATTATGGAGCACCCTAGCTTGAGTCAGTCGAGCTCTACTTTTGCTTCATTGTGAATCTGGGAAGATCGTCAACTTGTTTGCGATTTTGCCGATGTTATTGTAGTTGTTCCGTGCATGCTATGCCATTGTTCTTGCCATGTCTAGCTTGAATTTTGTGCCTTCTTAAGGGATGTATACTTTTCTTACCATGACTTGCACCGTGGTGAGTGCATCGAGCTCGTAAACATGCCTTCGTGAGTTATGTTTCAGCATGTCCCAGTTTTCACTAAGTCTGAAAACTGATTATGTTTTTGCTATGTTCGTGTGCTTGTTAGTATATTTTGTGACCCCTTTTGGCTCAAGGTCACTAATGGACTTTTGTTAAGCTCTTTGAGTAGCTCCATGCCATGCTTTGCTTTGTCATGTTCAGGTCCTGTAGCATGTAGTTTTGTTGCTCCGAAGAGGGCTATATGATCTGAAATTCCAGACAAGTGTTAATTTCACTAAGTCTGAAATCTGTTTTCCGTTTGCGTTTTTGCCATGCTTGTTTGAACCTGTTGATGGATGATTTGGTCGTAGCTCAGTGCTAGACTTCTGTTAAGCATCTTGAATGCTTCCCTGCCATGTACTTTGTTGTCATGTTTGGGTGATGTAGCATGTTCATTTCATTGCATCTAGATGCCTACTTGCTGTAAATCGCAGACCGGTGTCATTTTTGAATCGCTTGCATTTTCCAAACTGTAACTCCGATTTCGGCGTTCTTTATATCGTTTTCAAGCGATTTCATCTCATATTTCCAGTGGCACACTTGGAATTCCAAGTTGAGGCCAGGTTCATGCATTTTCCTGTCATATCTTGCATTGTGCATCCCGCATCGCATCCCGCATAGCATATCATCTTTGCATCGTGTTGTTTGAGTTCGCACGTGGTTGATTGTATCCTTGTTGCTTGTTTGTCTTGTTTGGGTAGAGCCCGGAGACGAGTTCGCTAACGAGGAGCCCGTTGAGTTTGCTTTCGAGGATCCAGTCAACTCTGACAACTGTGCAGGCAAGATGATCATACCCTCGAAATCACTACTATCTTTGCTATGCTAGTTTGCTCGCTCTTTTGCTATGCCATTGCTACGATGCCTACCACTTGCTTGCAAGCCTCCCAAATTGCCATGTCAAACCTCTAACCCACCTTTGTCCTAGCAAACCGATGATTGGCTATGTTACCGCTTTGCTCAGCCCCTCTTATAGCGTTGCTAGTTGCAGGTGAAGATTGGAGGCCGTTCCTTATTGGAACATCTTTTATTTACTTGTTGGGATATCATTATATTACCATGTTATCTTAATGCATCTATATACTTGGTAAAGGGTGGAAGGCTCGGTCTCTCGCCTAGTGTTTTGTTCCACTCTTGCCGCCCTAGTTTCCGTCATATCGGTGTTATGTTCCCGGATTTTGCGTTCCTTACGCGGTTGGGTTATAATGGGAACCCCTTGATATTTCGCCTTGATTAAAGCTTTTCCAGCAATGCCCAACATTGGTCTTACCATTTGCCACCTAGCCTTTTCTTTCCCTTGGGTTCTGCAGACTCAAGGGTCTTCTTATTTTAACCCCCCCCCCCCGGGCCAGTGCTCCTCTGAGTGTTGGTCCAAACTAGAGCCCCTTGCAGCGCCACCTCGGGGAAACTCGAGGGCTGGTTTTAGTTGTACGGATTGCTTATCTGAGTGTGCCCTGAGAAAGAGATATGTGCAGCTCCTATCGGGATTTGTCGGCACATTCGGGCGGTGTTGCTGGTCTTGTTTTAACCTGTCGAAGTGTCTTGAGTTACCGAGATACCGAGTCTGATCGGAACGTCTTGGGAGGAGGTCTATTCCTTGGTCGACCGTGAGAGCTTGTCATGGGCTAAGTTGGGACTCCCCTGCAGGGATTTGAACTTTCGAAAGTCGTGCCCGCGGTTATGGGCAGATGGGAATTTGTTAATGTCCGGTTGTAGATAACTTGAACCTTAACTTAACTAAAATGAATCAACCGAGTGTGTTACCGTGATGGCCTCTTCTCGGCGGAGTCCGGGAAGTGGACACGGTGTTGGAGTAATGTTTGCACAGGTTGCTCTCTAGTTTCTCGCTCGCGCTTTGCCTCCTCTTCTCGCTCTCTTTTGCGAATAAGTTAGCCACCATACTTGCTAGTCGCTTGCTGCAGCTCCACTCATATTTTACCTTGCCTCACCTATAAGCTTAAATAGTCTTGATCGCGAGGGTGCGAGATTGCTGAGTCCCTGTGGCTCACAGATTACTATTACACCAGATGCAGGGCCTGATGATTCCGCTCCAGGAGACGCGTATGAGCTCAAGTGGGAGTTCGACGAAGACTCTCAACGATACTATGTTTCCTTTCCCGATGATCAGTAGTGGTGCCCAGTTGGGGGTGAACGGGACCGTGTCGCATGTTAGGTTCTCTTTATTTTGGTGTCGTAGTCGGGCCATGAGTGTTTTGGATGATGTAATGTTATTTATGTACTTGATTGACGTGGTGAGTGTAAGCCAACTATGTTATCTCCCCTTTTATTATTATTACATGGGATGTTGTGAAGATTGCCTAACTTGCGACATATGCCTTCAATGCGATTATATCTCTAAGTCGTGCCTCGACACGTGGGAGCTATAGTCGCATCGAGGGTGTTACACTTCATCACATAACGGTTCACCGTACGTGCATGCTATGGGAACCACAAACCTCAACACAAGTATTTCTACTAATACACAACTACCCACTAGCATGACTCTAATATCACCATCTTTATATCGCAAAACTATTGCAAGGAATCAAGCATATCATTTTTAGTTATCTACAAGTTTTATGTAGGATTTTATGGCTAACCATGTGAATGACCAGTTCCTGTCATCTCTCTAAATAGATATAAGTGAACAAGAGAGATTAATTCTTTCTACAAAAGGTATGCCCACGCTCTAACAAATATAAGTGAAGCAAAAGAGCATTCTACAAATGGCGGTTTTCTATGTAAAGAGAAACAGGCAATCCAAACTTCTAATGATATAAGCGAAGCACATGAAGCATTCTATAAAGCCATACTCAAAAGATATAAGTGAAGTGCAATGAGCATTCTATAAATCAACCAAGGACTATCTCATACCAGCATGGTGCATAAAAGAAAAATGAAAACTAAATGCAAAAGACGCTCCAAGATTGCACATATCACATGAACGAAATGAATCCGAAAACATACCGATACTTGTTGAAGAAAGAGGGGATGCCTTCCGGGGCATCCCCAAGCTTAGACACTTGAATCTCCTTGAATATTTACTGGGGGTGCCTCGGGCATCCCCAAGCTTGAGCTCTTGCCTCTCTTCCTTCTTCTCACATCGAGACCTTCTCGATCATCGAACACTTAATCCACACAAAACTTCAACAGAAAACTCGGTAAGATCCGTTAGTATAATAAAGCAAATCACTACTCTAAGTATTGTTTCAAACCAATTCATATCTTGTTTTTGCATTGTGTCTACTGTAATATAACTTTTTCATGGCTTAATCCACTGATATGAATCGGTAGTTTCATCAAAACAAGCAAACTATGCATCAAAAACAGAATCTGTCTGAAACAGAACAGTCTGTAATAATCTGAACATTCACCATACTTATGATACTTGAAAAGTTCTGCCAAAATTAGAAAAAATAAACAATTTGTATAGAAAGACAGTGAAAAAAGAATCAGAACCATTTGACATTCCAGCTAAAAATGTAAAATCGCACACTACAGCCAAAGTTTCTGTCCTGCACCGTACAAACCATCAAGCAAATGTAAACATCCTAAAGGCAAACCTTGGCACATTATTTTTATAATACAATGGAATTGTACAAGGGGATAATTATTTTTGTTGAAAATTTTCTGTAATCAAGATTCAGAAAGTTGCCATGAGCATGAACAAAGTTCAAGGAGCTCTCCCACTTCAACAGTGCTTGTCTTTCTCACTTTCACTTTCCTTTTTGAAAAAGTTTTGGGTTCCCCTCTTTATTTTTGTTGTTTTTAAACTATATAAAAGCACTCAACAGAAATAAATGACTCTCTAAAACTTCCGGGTTGTCTCCCTGGCAGCGCTTTCTTTAAAGCCATTAAGCTAGGCATATAGTGCTCAAGACGTGAATCCACCCGGATCCCAAGGTATATCAAAGCCAATTTTAATTAATAATGATTTGTAATTTAGTAGTGAGCACAAAGCAACATATATCATGTAACTACGAAGTCTAACTCTCTTCCTATGCATCAGCATGTCATAAAAGAACAATTCGTGCACACATAGTAAAGGCCAATGCATAGTATAAACAGTTTCTTGCAATTTTATCATATTGGAAACATAGAGAGGTGGACATATAGTTCCTCTCTCATAATAATTGCAAGTAAGAGCAGCAAGCACATGCATATTATATTCATCAAAATCATCATGTGCAACGGTAAAAGGCAACCCATCAATATAATCCTTAATAAGGGTAAACTTCTCCGATATAGTGTAGTTGGGAGAATTTAAAAAGATAATAGGACTATCATGCGTGGGTGCAATAGCAACAATTTCATGTTTAACATAAGGAACTATAGCAAGTTCATCTCCATAAGCATAATTCATATTGGCATCTTGGCCACAAGCATAGCAAGCATCATCAAAAAGGGATATTTCAAGAGAATCAACGGGATCATAACAATCATCATAGCAATCATCCTTCGGTAAGCACGAAGGGAAATTAAACAATGTATGAGTTGAAGAGTTAATCTCATTAGAAGGTGGGAATGGGTAGCTAATCCTCTCTTCCTCCTTTTGTTGTTCGCTCTCCTCCTCATCTTTTTCATCCAATGAGCTCACAGTTTCATCAATTTCTTCTTCCATAGACTCCTGCAAAATATTAGTCTCTTGTTGGAAAACGGGGTAGTCCTCAATATATGGTTCAACATAGGCATTAGAAGCATAATTATCATAGCAATATTTAAGTATGTCAAAAATTTCAGATTTGTAAAGAGTAGCATCATACGTTTCAATCAAAGAAGCAATTTCATAAGCACCCTTAAAAGCAACAAATTCTTCAATTTGTTGAACATCATAGTAACTATAAACACCCTTAGCATACGAAGATACGATTCCATTATCACTAAACTCACATTGATAGGGAAGGTGTTTCTTAGGGTTTTCAGAACAACAAGTAATATCATATATTTCGCATAAATTCCAAGCATAGCATTGCAAACGATGAATTGACCCAGTAAAATTTTCCCTTTTTCAGATATTCGGTGTCGCACATAACAAGCATGCTCATCTAAAGATTTGCCCTCAACTAAGCTAGTTGGGGTTTCAGCACGAGCAATTAGGGATCAAAGACGATCCAAGTAATAAGCTTCAGTAGTGTGATAGATTTTGAGTGGTTCTTCAACCATTGGTTTAGTAGGTACAACTAATTTTTTTGGTATTTTGTGTTTCCTACCCATCAGATAGAAAACAACTAAGAACACCAAATAAAAATTACTTAGTGATAAAGCAAACAAGCACACACGAGAATATTCACCCCGCGCTATTGCTCCCTGGCAACGGCGCCAGAAAAAGGTCTTGATAACCCACAAGTATAGGGGATCGCAACAGTTTTTGATAAGTAAGAGTGTCAAACCCAACGAGGAGCTAAAGGAAGAACAAATATTCCCTCAAGTTCTATCAACCACCGATACAACTCTACGCACGCTTGATGTTCGCTTTACCTAGAACAAGTATGAAACTAGAAGTACTTTGTAGGTGTTGTTGGATAGGTTTGCAAGATAATAAAGAGCAACTAAATAAAAGGTAGGGGCTGTTGTAAGTAAAGAAGCAATAAAGTAAATATAGCAAGTGCGGAAAAGTGGTGGTAGGAGTTGCGAAATTGCCCCTAAGCAATTGACTACTTTACTAGACCGATAGCAAGTATTATGTGGGAGAGGCCACTGCTAGCATGTCATCCCTGACTTGGAATTCTATGCACTTATGATTGGAACTATTAGCAAGCGTCCGCAACTACTAACGTTCATTAGGGTAAAACCCAACCATAGCATTAAGATCTATTTGCCCCCCTTCAATTTCTATGCTAGGTTGAAGCTTCTGTCACTCTTGCGCTCCAATACATAGTCCTATCAACATACAACTAACCCTATGGTGTGATCCACGCGCCCGCTCATATGATGGGCACCAAAGGACAGCAACATAACCACAAGCAAATTAAATCAATCATAGCAATTCATCAACCACCGATAGGACAACGAAAATCTACTCAGACATCATAGGATGTCAACACATCATTGGATAATAATATGAAGCATAAAGCACCATGTTCAAGGAGAGGGTACGGCGGGTTGCGGGAGAGTGGACCACTGTAGATAGAGGGGGGAAGGTGATGAAGATGTTGGTGAAGATGGCGGAGGTGTTGGAGTAGATTCCGGTGATGATGATGATGGCCACAGCAGCGTTCCGGCGCCACCGGAAGAGAAGGGGAGAGGGGGGCCCTTCGTCTTCTTCTTCCTTGACCTCCTCCCTAGATGGGAGAAGGGTTTCCCCTCTAGTCCTTGGCCTCCATGGCATGGGAGGGGCGAGAGCCCCTCCGAAATTGGATCTGTCTCTCTGTCTGTCTCTGTTTCTGCGTTCTCGGATTCTACCCTTTCACCGTTTCTTATATTCCCGGAGATCCGTAACTCCGATTGGGCTGAAATTTTAACATGATCTCTATCCGGATATTAGCTTTATTGCGGCGAAAGAAGGGCACCAACCTCCTTACGGGGTGGCCACAATGGTCAGGGGCGCACCCCCTTCCTCGTGGCCCCCTCGGGCATCGTCTCGCGTGGATTTTTTCTTCCCAAAAATCATATATATTCCAAAAAAAAATCTCCATCTATTTTTATCCCATTTGTACTCCGTTTGATATGGATATTCTGTGAAACAAAAAACATGCAACAAACAGGAACTGGCACTGGACACTGGATCAATATGTTAGTCCCAAAAATAGTATAAAAAGTTGCCAAAAGTATATGAAAGTTGTAGAATATTGGCATGGAACAATCAAAAATTATTGATACGACGGAGACGTATCACACCCCAGTGTTCGAACCTTAAAGGTTTGCCGGAACCCCACATCTGACATTTGGCGTGCCAGGTAGGGGTGCGCTGTAGCTTCCCCTCCGTCGATCTGCGCTCCGTCACCACCGCGCTTCACCCACATGGCAGGCGCCCTGCCACAGACCCCGATGGTCAGCGTTGACAACGGGGCCAGTGGGCTCCGAGCCCTGGCCCCCGCCCTGCGGCGGGTGCAGTGGCCGCCCAAGTTCAGGCCGGAGATGCTGCCGCGCTACGACGGTGCGGCAGACCTGTCAGCTTTCCTGCTGGCGTACGAGGAGGCCGTCCTCAAAGCCGGGCGTGATGACAAGGTCACGGACAACTGGCTTCCCATGGCCCTCGCCGGTGAGCCCCGCGCCTGGCTGCTCAACCTTCTCGGATCCACGGTGGCATCTTGGGAGGAGCTTCATGACCTCTTCACTGCTCGCTACGCGGTGTCGGTGCACCACACAGACGCGGCCCTGCTGGGCGGCTCTCAAGAACCGCCGTCAGATCGCCACGCCAAGTCGTTCCTCCGTCAGATCGGGGCCACCTCCAGGCGCCCGGGGGCTCTGCCGGGCTGGGCTGCGCCAGAGGTCGACCTTACGTTCGGCTCAGAAGACCACCCCGACTCCACCGCCGGCTCCGGAATGCTCCCGATGCTCTGCACGCCCACCATCTGCAACGTGGTCGTCACCAAGACCCTCATCGACGGTGGTGCTGGCCTCAACTTGCTCTCCGTGGAAGCCTTCAGCCTTCTCCACGTGCCACTCGAGCGGCTTGGCCTCAGTAAGCCCTTCTCGGGAGTGGGTGGTGGAGCTGCCCACTCCCTGGGACAGATCCGCCTCCCTGTCACCTTCGGCACACGCGACAACTACCGCACCGAGCTGGTGGACTTCGACATCGCTCGCATCGGTCTCCCGTACAACGCCATCCTCGGGTACCCGGCTCTCGCTCAGTTCATGGTGGCGACCCACCCGGCTTAAAACCTCATGAAGATGCCAGGGAGCAAGGGCGTCCTTGCCATCAAGGGGGACACTAAGAAGGCCGTGACGGTGCTCAGGCTCACCTTCAAGACCGCGACAGCAGCACAACACGCCGACGTCGGTGCCCCCGCAGCCAGGGAGGCCGCGCCCACCAAGAAGAAGCAGTTGTTCACCCTAGACAAGGCGGAAACTAAGCAGGTTTCGGCCAGCGAGGACGGGTCTTCAGGAGCCACCTTTACCATAGGAGCCGCCTTGACCCGGAACAAGAAGAGGCCCTGGTGAGGTTCTTGCGCGCGAACAAGGAGATATTCGCGTGGGAGCCCAATCAGCTGGTAGGGATCCCGAGGGAGGTGATACAGCATCATCTAAGGGTATGCCCCAACATCCGCCCCATGAACAAGCGAGCGAGACGGCAGTTGTGACGCCCGGATATTCAAGCTACAGTAACCCTTCGCTAATGATGCCACGTCACCACAATTACTGTTGTTAATCTTGCGATGATTCAAATCCCATCAAATTTCAAATTTAAAATCAAGTCAAACAATTAAAGTTTTCAAAAGTCAAAACTAAAGTGTTCGAAATGTGGCAAATAAATCGGAAGTAATATTGGTGGATAAATCATCTATTTATAAAATGTTCCAATGCCCTAAATTAATTATAACAACGATAAAACAATTATTTAAAATGCATTTAAAATAATAATAAATGAAATATACTTTATTAAGGTGCCAAAATATTTGGGGTCGTAGCATATTTATTAACACTAGTTTAGGGGCTACTTTTGTAATTTGTAAAACTAAAGTAAAAGAGAAACTAAAATAAAACAATAAAAGAAAACAAAAAAGAGGAATTAAATAAAAAACAAAAAGGAAACGCAGCCCCCCCCACTAGGCCAGGCCCAGCTGGCCGCCGAACCGGCCGGCCCAACCGCATCTCCCCATAGCCCCTCTGGGGCGACCGAACCCTAGTGTTCCCCTCCCCACTTCCCCCATGACCCCACGACCTCTCCCTCCCATTCTGGATCGTGCACCTGCGCGCGCTGACCACGCCGACTCGCCCCTGCGCCCCATCGCCGACCTCCCCGTCGCCGGAGCCCTTCCCGAGTCGACGCCTCACCGTCCCAGCCGCGTTCGCCGCTGCTCCCCGCGGCCCCGGCGAGCACACCCGTGCCCGACGACTGCCGCCTTCGGCTCGCAGCTTCTTTGCCGTCCTCGCCGCGCCTGCAGCACCACCGGCCGCCGCCGTTGCCGGAACCTCCCCAACCTCCTCGTGGGTCGCCGCCATGCCTCACCGCCCTCGCTCCCCGTCAATGGCTGTGAGCGCCTCCCTCCTCTTCTTTCTCCTCGCCGTGGTCACCGCCACCCTGCGCTGCCCCAAATGCCCCTCGTGCGCCGCTCCGCGCACCACCTCGTCCGCGCATGGCCTCGCCTTCCTCTGCCGCTGCTCATCCTCGTCGCTCGCGGCTGGCCATGCCCAATCCCGCACTTGCGGTGCCCCGGCCGACCTGACGTGCCCGCGTCTCGCCGGCATTGCTCCTGTCCGGGGTTGCGCCCTGCCCCCCCCCCCCCCCCCCCCCCCCGTCGGCGCGTCGTGCACCTCATGAAGGTGGCGGCCACCGCCCGTTTGTTCGTCGGAGAACATCTCCGATGGGCCGCCGTTGCCTCTGCTGGTCAGTGTCTTGTGACGCGTGGGCCCGGGTCACTAACTATTTAGTTAAGCACTAATCCAGCCGCTAACTAGCCACTGGCAACGGACCCCACCATCCTAATTAACCTCACTAGAATTAACTAAAGCCTGTTAAAAATAATCACTCAATGACACCTGGGCCCCACTAGGCCCATTGACTAGTCAAATAGCTGACTGGGACTAGCCCAGTCAATGACAGGCGGGTCCCGTTGACCCAGCTGACTAGTCAATGGTCAATGGTAGACCAGCTGACTCAGCAGGCTGTCCCCACATGTTAGCCACAGTTGCACATCTCTGGGTACACTTTCTGTGTACCCATAGCAATTTGATATTGATTTAAATTCAAATTAATTAATTCCAGAAATTCAAAGAATCATTTAAAACTTTGAAAATTCATATAAAATAAACTGTACCTCAGATGAAAATGCTTTGTACATGAAAGTTGCTCAGAACGACGAGACGAATCCGGATGCGCAGCCCGTTCGTCTGCCATGCATCCCTAGCATAGCGAACATGCAACTTTCCCCCTCTGGTTCATCTGTCCAAAAACGCGAAACACCGGGGATATTTTCCTGGATGTTCCTCCCTTCACCGGTACCACCTCATACCGCGTTAGGGCACCCCTAGCACCAATACTTGTCATGTCATGCATCACTATGCATCTATTTGCTTAATATTTATTGTTTCTTCCCGCTCTTCTCTCGCTAAACACCGAGACCGACGCCGCTGCTACCCAGTACGACTACGGTGTTGACGACCCCTCTCTCTTGCCAGAGCAACCAGGCAAGCAAACCCCCCTTGAGCATTCCGATATCGCCTATTTCTTTCCCTCTCATGCTTGCATTAGAACTGCTACTGCTTTCTGTATGATCCTATTCTGATGCATAGCCTGTTGTTGTTACCTGCTTTCATACCTTTCCTGCTTATCCTAAACTGCTTAGTATAGGTTGGTTAGAGATCCATCAGTGACCCCACCTTGTCCCAGTTGCCTCGCTTTATGTTTGATGACTCGATCAACGTGATCGACGTCCAGACACCGCACATCACCCCCCCCCCTAGTTGTACGACTCTGCAGAGTTACCATCACGTGTCGAGGGTGGAACCTCTTACCTCACTCCTGATGAGATCTCTGTAGTGTAGCTATACGGTCAAGGTCATCGAGGGTGATTTCCTCCTTAACCACTTCCGTTACGGCTCCGTCGTGCAACCCCTCAAGTGTGAACCTCGAGGGTGGATCCTCTTACGTTCACCTTGATGATAACATCGAGTAGAATTCACCGGGGGTGATTCCTCGGCTTTTCCCCTTGGTGTTAGACACACAGTTACTATGGTTACTATGAATTTGCACTGAGCCATGTTACTAAAGACGGGTCGGCCCTGAGGGGTGCCCGCGCGAGCTTAATAGCGAGTGATGTGGAGTCGGGTTGACCTGGAAGGTGCCCGCGAGATACTACGAGGCGTGGCCGGGCATTCTTAGCCCTTGCCGCAAGTACTTGAGACGGGGCGACGGGGTCACATCGATCGTGAGTCTCTGCTCGTTACCGCATGCTCCTAATCCACTACGGTTTGGATATTTGATCCGAGGGGCCTCTGGCCTGATAGCACTAACCATCACGTGGGCATAGTATGGGCGTTCTGCGTCGTATACATCAGCTGAAGCTTAATAGACGTCAGCGACTGAGCGGCGCGCGCCGGGTTGGACTGGTAAGCACCTACCTTTTTGAAGGAGGTAGCTAGGTCTGCTCACCGGCCGCCCACACAACGTGCAGGAGTTCCCGGGGAGATGGCCCATGACCCCTGGGGGCATAGGTTTAGTCCGGCGTGCTGACCTCTCTATTAAGCCTAGGTCGGGTTGCGACGTATTGTTTGGCCGAGGCCGGGCATGACCCAGGAAAGTGTGTTTGGCCGGAGTTAATCGAGTGTGGTGGGTAAGTTGGTGCACCCCTGCAGGGAACAAAACATCTATCGATAGCCTGTCCTACGGTAACGGACACTTGGAGTTGTATCCCGATCGATAGAACTAGAACTGGATACTTGTGATGAGAAATGGATTGTGATGAGAAATGGATAGTATGGCTCTGGGATTGCTTTCTCGCAGGGAGTCGAGAAAGGATCTCTGGTCGAGGTTGATAACACTACTACTACTTTACATTATGTTGATCTGTACTCTTCTATATGCTCCAAGATGCTTGAAGATGCTAGTCTTCGATAGGCTAGGCTTTCCCATTCTTTCTGGCATTCTGCAGTTTAGTCCACAGATACATCCCATTTCCTTTGATACAGATGCATACTTAGTTTAGATCTGATGTAAGTCTTGCGAGTACTTTGGATGAGTACTCACGGTTGCTTTGCTACCTCTTTTTCTCCCATACCCGTTTGTTGCGACCAGATGACGGATCCTAGGAGCCAAACGACACCACTGATGACTACTACTACCCCGAGGGTGCCTACTTCTACGTGATGGCCGCTGACGACCTGGAGTAGTTAGGAGGCTCCCAGGCAGGAGGCCTTGCCTTTTCGATCGTTGATGTTTTGTGCTAGCCGTCTTAAGGCAAACTTGTCTAACTTATGCCTGTACTCAGATATTGTTGCTTCCGCTGACTCTTGTGTATTCGAGCTTATGTATTCGAGCCCTCGAGGCCCCTGGCTTGTAATATAAAGCTTGTATTATTTTATTTTGTGTCTAGAGTTGTGTTGTGATATCTTCTCATGAGTCCTTGATCTTGATCGTACACATTTGCGTGTATGATTAGTGTGCGATTGAATCGAGGGCGTCACAGCAGTCCACTGAGAAGCAGGCCTTCATCGTCCAAGAGACATGCAAGCTAGAAGCGGCAGGGGCCATCCGAGAGGTCTGATACCCCGAATGGCTGGCGAACCCTGTCGTGGTGCCGAAGAAAGGTGGGAAGGAACGGATGTGCGTCAACTTCACCAATCTTAACAAAGCCTCCCTCAAGACCCGTTCCCACTCCCGCGCATCGACCAGATTGTTGACTCAACCGCCGAGTGTGACCTGATGTGCTTCCCGGATGCATTCTCAGGGTATCATCAAATCAAGATGGCGGTGGAAGATGTGGAGAAGACGGCCTTCCTGACACCATGTGGGGTGTACTGCTACACCTGCATGCCCTTCGGGCTGTGCAACGCGGGCGCGACCTTTCAGCGGTTGATGCACATCGCTCTAGGGCGGCAGCTCGGGAGGAACGCAGAGGCTTACGTCGATGACATAGTGGTCAAGTCTCGCGAGGCAAGGACATTGATTCAAGACTTGGAGGAGACCTTCGAGAGCCTGCGCCAAGTGAACTTGAGGCTCAACCCGGAGAAGTGCGTGTTCGGTGTCCCCTCCGGCAAGCTGTTGGGATTCCTTGTGTCCCACGGGGGGATTGAGGCGAACCCGGAGAAGGTCAAGGCTATCGAGGACATGAGCCCGCCGCAGACCCTCAAAGAGATGCAGAAGCTAGCAGGGCGGGTGACCGCGTTAGGGCGTTTCATCTCCAACTGGGAGAGCGCGCCTTACCATTCTTCAAGCTCATGAAGAGGAGGGCCCATTCGAGTGGAACCCGGAGGCCGACCGGGCATTCCAAGACCTCAAGAAATACCTTACTAGCCCCCCAGTGATGGTGGCACCACGGCTCCTCGAGCCTCTGGTACTCTACCTTGCTGCCACCCCATACTCCGCCAGCGCGGCATTGGTGGCGGTTCGAGAGGAGCGCCAAGCCACGGGCGCGCCCCGCCAGGCCAAGGCTGAAGTAGCGCAGGGTCAGGAAGGCGCAGCAAAGGCATCAGCGGTGGAAGGCCAAGCTCAGCAGGGCGGTGTCGCAGAAGCTCCTGAGGACAGTCGGGTCCCAGGGACCCTTCCACCTCAGGATATGCCCCGATCTCCGCAGGACCCGAGCCTCGATAGCGTGCCAGCCCTCGTCGAACACTCGGTGTACTTTGTGAGCACCGTACTACGGGACGTGAGAGTGCGCTACCCCATGCCCTAGAAACTCCTGCTCGCACTCCTGGTGGCCTCACGCAAGTTGCGACACTACTTCCAGGGCCACCCCATCAAGGTCGTCTCAGCCTATCCACTGGAAGGATACTTAGGAGCCCTAACTCAGCTGAAAGGGTCGTAGAGTGGAACATCGAGTTGCAAGCGTTCCAGTTGGAGTTCAGCACTACCAGGGTCATCAAGGGGGCCGCACTCGCTGACTTTGTGGCGGAATGGACGGATGCCCCGACACTTGAGGAAGGAGAAGACCGGTCCACCTCCCCAAGAAGTGAGGATCCGGACGGTTGGGTCATGTATTTCGATGGCGCCTTCACACACCAGGGCGCGGGGGCTGGAGCAGTGCTCATCTCACCCACTCAGTACAAGATCTACTACGCCGTGCAACTCTGCTTTTAGCACGGCGAGAAGGTCTCCAACAACATCGCAGAATATGAAGGCCTCATAGCTGGCCTGAAGGCTGCAGCGGCCCTAGGGGTGAAGCGCCTCACCGTCAGAGGTGACTCACAACTCCTCGTCAACTTCTCCAACAGGGTGTATGAGCCGAAGGACGAGCATATGGAGGCCTACCTCGCAGAGGTGCGCAAGATGGAGAAACAGTTCTCGGGCCTGGAGCTGCAGCACGTGCCCCAGGGCACCAACAAGGAAGCTGACGACATCGCCAGGAGAGCATCCAAGCAGCAACCGCAGGAGCCAGGCGTCTTTGAGGAGCGGCTCTTCAAGCCATCAGCTGCACCACCTCTTTCAAGCACGACTCAGCCTCGGGAGGAGCTCCCCCAGCCTTCGGCCACGGGAGCCCCGACCTGTGGACCGACCTCCGGAGCTCGGCTACTCTTGGCGCTCGAGCCCCAGGAGGAATGCTAGAGCAAGGAATTCAAGGAGTACTTAACTCACGGGATGTTTCCGGAGAAGGAAGAGGAGGCGGAGCGCGTGGCCCGGCAAGCCACGGCATACTGTATCCAAGACGGCGAGTTATATAGGAAACGACCGAACGATGTCACACTGCGCTGCATATCTAGCGACCAAGGAAGGGAGTTGCTGATTGACATACACGGCGGGGACTGCGGACACCACTCGTCATCACGGACCCTCGTCGGCAAGGTGTTCTGCAGTGGATTCTACTGGCCTACAGCACTCAACGACGCAGCCGAGCTGGTGAAGTCTTGCGAAGCTTGCCAATTCCACGCCAAGCAAATCCATCAACCTGCTCAGGGCCTTCAAACTATCCCGCTCACATGGCCGTTCGCGGTCTGGGGGCTAGATATCCTAGGCCCGTTCCCTCGGGCGCCAGGGGGCTACCATTACCTCTACGTCGCCATCGACAAGTTCACCAAGTGGGTAGAAGTGGAAGCCGTCTGTACCATCCCAGCCGGCTCCGCTGCCAAGTTCATCAAGGGCCTCGTGAGCCGCTTCGGGGTCCCCAACCGCATCATCACATATAACGGTTTGCAGTTTACTAGCAACCTCTTCAAAACCTACTATGCTAACCTTGGAACGCAGATCTGCTACGCTTCAGTGGCCCACCCTAGGAGCAATGGTCAGGCCGAACATGCTAATGCGGAGGTCCTAAGGGGCCTCAAGACCAGGACCTTCAAAGAAGAAGCTGGAGGCTTGCGGCAGGGGCTGCCACGATGAGCTCCAGTCCGTATTGTGGTCCATCCGGACCACCGCCACCAAGCCAACGGGAGAGACTCCATTCTTCCTCGTCTACGGAGCTGAAGCGGTCCTCATGAGGTCAAGCATTGCTCCGCACGGGTCCTGCCGTTCGACGAAACGCAGCAGGATGCCACGCGGGGGATGGACCTCGTGTTGGGGGAGGAACGTCGATGCGGAGCTGCGCTACGGGCGGTGAGGTACCAGCAAGCACTGCGGCGATACCACTGCCGCAACATCCGCTCCAGGACACTTGAGACGGGTGACCTAGTCCTGAGGCGGGTCCTCTCCAGGGAAGGGGTGCATAAGCTTTCACCAATGTGGGAGGGCTCGTTCAAGGTCGTCCACATCTCCAGGCCTGGCACCACGCGCTTGGAGACACAAGACGGAGTACTAGTCCAAAACGCCTGGAACATCCAGCACCTCCGGAAGTTTTACCCATGAAGCAAGGCCCAGAGCCTGTGAAGCAAGGCCCAGAGCCTGTGAAGCAAGGCCCAGAGCCTGTAAAGCAAGGCCCAGAGCCTGTGAAGCAAGGCCCAGAGCCTGTGCAGCAAGGCCCAGAGCCTGTGAAGCAAGACCTAGAGCCTGAGAAGAAAGGCCCAGAGCCTGTGAAGAAGGCCCGGTGTCTGTGAAGAATCGCCTCCCGTGACACTCTCACGTAATAATGAGTTGGGGTTGTACACGCCCCAGAGTCTCAGGAGTGCCGACCTCAGGCCCTGGGGCTCCCGCCCACACCTAGTGGAAGCACTTAGCTCCACGCTGGTGAGAAGACTTGAAGACTAGATTAGGTGCCGGACGCGGCTTTTCATTTTCTTTCCGTATTTGGCTCCCTTTTCCTTAATCGAAATTTGCTTTTGGCATTCCTTGCTGATTTGACCCCCTCGTCTCTCGCTGCGTTTTTCCGGCTCGGGTTAGCTCGTGTTCTCTCTCTCGCATGCCTTGCGAGGGGGCTAGGCAGGTGCCCTCGCGAGTATTTTCTCCCTTCTCTGCCTTCTCGCGAGCCACCCCCGTTCGAGCCCAAAAGCTGGCGTGCCTCTCCTAGTCCATGCCCCTCGGGTACCGCGATACAAGGCGCCAGGTCAGGACCAGGGCGAACGGCAAATATTTTAACACACTTCCTAACGAGCTTTTGTAGTTCACGAGCAAATTGAGACCACCAAGGCAAGATGGACGCGAGGAAATGAGTGCCTCGTGAGGACGAGGGTGTCCCGGATACACCAGGTTAAGTTATCTTTGCACGAAATAACGACACAACACGCACGGTGCCACAACCGAGGAACCATAGTTCGATACACGCCCCCTGGGCCCAAACTGGTAACATTCTTGATGCAGGAAAAAGAGTAAAACAAAAGCAGCGTTGCAGCAATCTACGGAGGCAGACCCCTAGCGGCACCCCGAGCCTAGCCAGATTCTTTTTCGCGCTTCACGGAGGCGTGGCGACGAGATGACCCACTGCCGCCTTCAAAGCGGGCGCGCCGGCTGGTCGTGGCCACTGCTACTGGAGCTATCACCGGAGGAAGAGCCGCCGTAGCTGGACAAGACATAGCCGCCCCCGAGGGCAGGCTCGCCCTCATCCTCGTCGCGACCGTCCCCGAGACCGAGCACCTCCTCACCATCGTTCGCCTCAGGGCAGCACCCGGCGCGGCGACCATCTTCCCCAAACACCCTCACATAGAGGGTTGATTCACCGTCGTACTTGAAGTGGAGGGTGCACCGCCGGCCCAAGCCGCGCGCGCGGGCGAACGTCTGCCAACCGCGGGCCAGGGCTATGTTGCCCGCGGCGGAAGTCGCGACTGCAACCCAAGAGGTCTTGCTGCAGCAACCATCCGCCTGCAGCCAGAGTCCGCCTGGACCAGAGGCCGACACCTCGTCGGCGAAGAAGCGCGGAAGTTGGAGCCAGTTGCCGGCCGGATTCTCCGACTAGACGACAAACTCCGGCGACACTTCCACCATGTGGAAGCGCGGACGGGGGGTGTGCCACCAAAGCACGCCTTCCCTCGTCAACTGGATCGCCATGGCTGGGACGACCCCCTCCGCGTGCCTTGGCGCCGCTCCGATGGTGGGCCGCGACAGGGGACGCGACGTGCTTGCGTGGAAGGCCATGTTCGTGCTTGGGCGCCGGCGAGCCGGGTCCCTCGCGAGGGGCCTTTCCCTTCTCGGCGGCGGAGAACTTCCTTCGTGGCACCATTGGTGGCACAGCGAGCAATGGAGCAAGGAAGAAGAAGCAAGCGAGCAAGGAAGAGATGGGCAATAGGGGCTCCGCCCCCCGCCCCGTTTATAGCAAGAGAAGGCCAACCGGCACCCCCCACGATCGCAGGTAATGATGGTTTCCCTTGCATGTCGCAGGGACTCGTCAAGTCGTGCAGTCGCCGAGGCAGCGTGGGGAAGCGGAGACGCCCGCGTCCAATCCACCGCCATGCGTCAACCGAGGCCGCAGGCTTTTAGGGCCCGTGGTGCTCCGAGCTTGACCCTTGGCTTCGCCGCAAAGCCAAGCCCGAGCACACCTTGGGCCCGGGGTCTACTGTCGGCGTTTTGGGAATGGGGGTCCCCAGACTTGCCTACCTGTGGCCCGCGGCGTGGCTAAGCCAGCAGGTCGTACGGCCCATCTTCATCAACGAGGCATCCAATACCCTCGCGAGGGGCCAAGCCTCGCGAGGCGGATGACGCAAGACCTCCTCTAGAGTGGCCTAGTGAGTCGGGCTCACGAGGAGCGGAGATATCAAGGCGAGGCAACCTCATGATACGACTCCAACATATCTATAATTTTTGATTGCTCCATGCTATATAATCTACTGTTTTGGACTATATTGGGCTTTATTTTCCACTTTTATATTATTTTTGGGACTAACCTATTAACCGGAGGCCCAGCCCAGAATTGCTGTTTTTTGCCTATCTCAGTGTTCCGGAGAAACAGAATATCAAACGGAGTCCAAACGGAATGAAACCTTGGGAAATGCGATTTTCTCATCAGATAAGATCCAGGAGACTTGGACCCTCCGTCAAGAAAGCCACGAGGCGGCCACGAGGGTGGAGGGCGCCCCCCCTAGGGCGCGCCCCCTGCCTCGTGGGCCCCTCGAAGCTCGACCGACGTACTTCTTCCTCCTATATATACCTACGTACCCCCAAACGATTGGGGACGGAGCCAAAAACCTAATTCCACTGCTGCAACTTTCTGTATCCACGAGATCCCATCTTGGGGCCTGTTCCGGAGCTCCGCCGGACGGGGCATCGATCACGGAGGGCTTCTACATCATCATCCAAGCCCCTCCGATGAAGTGTGAGTAGTTTACTTCAGACCTACGGGTCCATAGTTAGTAGCTAGATGGCTTCTTCTCTCTTTTTGGATCTCAATACAATGTTCTCCCCCTCTCTTGTGGAGATCTATTCGATGTAATCTTCTTTTTGCGGTGTGTTTGTTGAGATCGATGAATTGTGGGTTTATGATCAAGTCTATCTATGAATATTATTTGAATCTTCTCTGAATTCTTTTATGTATGATTGGTTATCTTTGCAAGTCTCTTCGAATTATCAGTTTGGTTTGGCCTACTAGATTGGTTTTTATTGCCATGGGAGAAGTGCTTAGCTTTGGGTTCGATCTTGCGGTGTCCTTTCCCAGTGATAGAAGGGGAAGCAAGGCACGTATTGTATCATTGCCATCGAGGATAACAAGATGGGGTTTTTATCATATTGCATGAAACTATCCCTCTACATCATGTCATCTTGCTTAAGGCGTTACTCTGTTTTTAACTTAATACTCTAGATGCATGCTGGATAGCGGTCGATGAGTGGAGTAATAGTAGTAGATGCAGGCAGGAGTCGGTCTACTTGTCTCGGACGTGATGCCTATATACATGATCATACCTAGATATTCTCATAACTATGCTCAATTCTGTCAATTGCTCAACAGTAATTTGTTCACCCACCGTAGAATACTTATGCTCTTGAGAGAAGCCACTAGTGAAACCTATGGCCCCCGGGTCTCTTTCTCATCATATCAATCTCCATCACTTTATTATTACTTTGCTTTTACTTTGCTTTTACTTTTTTACTTTGCATCTCTATACCAAAAATACCAAAAATATTATTTATCATCTCTATCAGATCTCACTTTCGTAAGTGACCATGAAAGGATTGACAACCCCTAAGCGCGTTGGTTGCGTTGAGCTATTGTTTTTGTGTAGGTACAAGGGACTCGCGCGTAGCCTCCTACTGGATTGATACCTTGGTTCTCAAAAACTGAGGGAAATACTTACGCTACTTTGCTGCATCATCCTCTCCTCTTCGGGGAAATCCAACGCAGTGCTCAAGAGGTAGCACCTCACGAGGCTCTCGTGACATGAGCCATGACGATCGACACCAGGCGGGCGCCAGCGCGCGCAGCGTCCTTGTTTCCTCTTTGGTGCTAAGGAGACCAGCGCAGGCGAGAAGTACCGAGGCATCAGGCAAAGGTTGCCATTTTGGTGCAACAAGACCAAGACCAGTAGGACGGCAAGACGGAGGTCATCG
Organism: Triticum urartu; assembly: GCF_003073215.2. Classification (NCBI taxonomy): domain Eukaryota; kingdom Viridiplantae; phylum Streptophyta; class Magnoliopsida; order Poales; family Poaceae; genus Triticum; species Triticum urartu. The sequence goes on from NC_053023.1 coordinate 341,086,396, forward strand.
TGGAGCCCAAGACGGCGTCACCACCAGAGCCTTTGGCAGGGGAAGACCACCTTTGTCAGGATATCTTGTACTAGCTGTCCCCCTTCAAAATTGCCCGCCGTTGTTGGCTCCCTTCCCGCACAATATTTCGGAAGAGGACCAGGGCCTCTATAAATAGGACTAGCCACCACCATAGGCAAGAGGGGCCAGAAAATCACTCTCACCCACACAAGTTGGCCAAGCACAAGAACACCTGAACCTCAAGAGGCTGTTCTTCCCCTTGTATTGTTCATCATCAGCCCAAGAGGCAATCCACCACCACCACCACACTGGAGTAGGGTATTACACCACAACGGTGGCCCGAACCAGTATAAATCTTGTGTCTTCCTGTGTTGTGAGTTCGTCGAGTTCGTCCGCGAGATCTTAGCGAGCTAGGGCATAGATCGGTGGGAGGAAAAGACTTCGCGCGCACCCCAGTGTTCGAACCTTAAGGGTTTGCCGGAACCCCACATCCGACAATCTCCACCATGAGACACATCATCACTGAGAGTGCCTACATCATCTGAGTTGATCATAAGAGGTAATGACAAAGGTACAAATTTTTCACTTTCACATGAGAATGATGCATGCCTAGTTAACTTGAATACATCATGTGTTGAGTTACCTATTGATTTGAGCACACCACCTATTTTAGAGAATTGTGTTACTATCATGAATGCATCATGTAATCAAACAGTTGAAATACCAACAATTTTGAGTGCACCCATTGAATTAACTTTTGACGCAAAAGAACCACTGTTTAATCATTTTGATATGACCTCTATTTTTGGTGATGGTTCTGTGTCAAATGACTTATTGCATATTTGCTCATTTAAGCATGTTGTAGCATGTAAATTTGATGCAAGTAAGGTTTATTCAACAATGTTGGGATGGTTTAATGATGAACATTGTCAACCTTTTGATATGAATAAGAGCTTCACTTATATGTGCAAACTGAGTCGCAATATTTTCATGCCTTCTACTTCTTGTGATAATATTTCACCTTTATATTTTATGAACTATGAAATTTACTCATGTATACATGTGTCATATGTGTGGAAACTAAGGGAAGTAAAAATGGATGACATATACATATATAACATGTACACCTTGTCTCTTTTGTTAGCCACACTTTAGATTAAGCAACGCCGATGACGGCTTTGTTTTCAAGAAGGGGAGGATAATGAGGACATGATTACCTTGGATACGACCAAATATTGCATACATGCATATTTGTGAGGTGATTTCTAATGCAAACTATGCAATAATTTATTTATGTTATCCATGAAAAAATAATTCACAGACTTTTGTGCCATGTCTAATTGCAGGTGTATGGGACATTTGTACAATCCACATATGAAGATAAAGGAAAAAGAGAAGTTTATGTGATGTTCAAAAAGTCCTATCACGTCACTTTTTGGCCAAGAGAAGATAGAGTCTAAGTCTCTCACGTTCTGGACACAGATTCAGACTACACAGATATACCTAACTCAAAACGCCAAGATCTCTTTCATCCGGACACCGGATTGGGTGATTCTTTTTTCGGAAAGTAGATTTCGTGCTCTTTCCAACCCAATTGGATTCACCTTCAAATTCGTCCGAGGCTTTGAGATATTGATGAAACAATCTGACTCTACATCAGAATCCGAGTCAAACTACAAGTTCAAAGGTGCTGCATCACTTCCACTTGGGCCCATGGGCCTTATAAGATCTAGAGTTAGTTTTAGGCTGCCTTGGGACGTCCTCCTACCTCCTTGGGCACCATCCCTTGCTCCTATATAAGTAGATCAATCTAGTAGCTTTTTCCTTGGAATTTGTTCAGTTAAAAGTTAGTCATTTTAACTTCGTGTACTTCATTTGTGTCCAACGACCAGACCAAGACTGCTTTCAGAGCCCCACTTTTATCAATACTTCATATATATATATATATATTCACAATATTCAGATTGCATTATCATATTTTTGCTTGTTCTTCGATTGCATGTAAGAATAGACCTTCGTGGTCAGGTTGATCATGCTTCCGGCATCTTAACTATCGATTTAAGATACCACTTGATAGAGGCGAGGGGCCCGATCTTTCGATGAGATGACAACTACAGATTTGGTGGAGTCAACTTTGACGATCTGACTACAAACGTGCACGAAGTTGCGCTTTAGAAATTGCTAAACCAACTCTGAGAAGTTATTGATCATGCCAAAGCACGATCAACCTGACCATGAAGGTCTATTCTTGCAAGTAGTCGAAGAACAAGTAGAAATATGGTAAAGCAATCTAAATATTGTGAATATATATGACGTATTGATAATGGTGATGATTCTGTGGCAAATAAATTATTGCATAGTTTGCATTAGAAATCACCTCACAAATATGCATGTATGCAATATTTTTGGTCGTATCCAAGGTAGTCATGTCTTTATCATCCTCTCATTCTTGAAAACAAAGTTGTCCTCGGCGTTTCTTAATCTAAAATGTGGCTAACAAAACAGACAAGGTGTACGTATATGTATATGTCATTTATTTTTACTTCCCTTGGTTTTTGCACATATGACACATGTATATATGAGTAACTTTCATAGTTCATAAAATATAAAGGCAAAATATTATCACAAGAAGTAGAAGGCATGAAAATATTGCAACTCAATTTGCACATATAAGTGAAAGTAGAGGTGCTTTGTGACGGGTTCGATCTTGTGATGTCCTCTCCAAGTGACAGAAGGGGCAGCGAGGCACGCATATATCGTTGCTATTAAGGATAAAAAGATGGAGGCTATTCCTACATGAATAAATCTTGCTGCATCATGTCATCGTTCTTATTGCATTACTTTGTTTCTCCATGAACTTAATACACTAGATGCATGCTGGATAGCGGTCGATGTGTGGAGTAATAGTAGTAGATGTAGAATCGTTTCGGTCTACTAATTTTGGACGTAATGTGTATATATTGATCATTGCCTTGGACATCGTCATAATTATTTTTTCTTCTATCAATTGCCCAACAGTATTTTGTTTACCCACCGTGTGCTATTTCTCGAGAGAAGCCACTAGTGAAACATATGGCCCCGGGTCTATCTTTTATCATATTTGCTTTCCGATTTATTTTTTGTCGCATTTGTTTTCAGATCTATTATTCCAAAAACCCAAAAATACCTTACTGCATTTTTTCTTTATTTATGTTATTTCGCGTTTTATTCATATCTATTTACCCTAACTCATACAAATTTATCTATCTTTTTACCAACGAGGGATTAACAACCCCTTTACACGTCGGGTTGCAAGTATTTGTTTTTTGTGTGCAGGTACCGTTTACATAGTGTTGCTTGGTCCTCCTACTGGATTGGTACCTTGGTTTCATAACTGAGGGAAATACTTACCGTAGCTATGCTGCATCATCCCTTCCTCTTTGAGAAAATACCGACACAGTCTCTAGCCACATCAGGACACCTTTGCCTCTATCACATAGGATACTGCATGTAGCTATATATCTTAACAAATATCATTATTCCCGTTGGAGTGTGTGCTCGATCGATCCATCGTTCGAACTTATGTTCAACCGATGACAAGAGTGGCTGCATGCATGGGTTGTTGCCGAGTGGCACGGTTGTCCGTACATGCCACACGCATGATTCGCAGTTCGTCTGTGTTTGCACGCTTGTGTGTGTTTGTGTCCTCCGTGTGTGCAACTGAGAGAGGGAGAGAGAGGGGTGGGGGATAATGAGGGGAATTGATGAGGACATCAATACCATTGTTACACCCACACCCCAGCTGCTATACATATTGGATCAATCACTAGAGCTCGTGTACGACAATTGAATTACCATGTATTTTCGTTTCTTGGTAACAATTATAATGTTCATGAGAATATGATGCTGCCTAAATTGGATATATCCATGTTGATTACTAATAAAGGGCCTAGCATGGAAAAGAGGGATGAACACTGGAGCAGAAATAAGCATGGAGATGAAGGCACGCGTGAAGGGAACTAGAACGATGTTTCTAGTGCAGATTTCAGCACTTTAAAGCCTCCTTGATGACATACAAGGACATGAACGAAATATACAAGATGTCCTTTTCATAAATTTCTTCCATAGCTTATAATAGGTGTCGCGCCACCTTATTTTTGGGCCAGACCCATATAATTTCGAAATACTTGAGTATAGGCTGTTTTTAGAGGCCATATGTGTGGGGAAACAAGAGTTAGGGTGGTTTCGGACCCCTCCTCCAAGGGGTCCCGAAATTCCCCTATCTCCCTCCATATATACAGCCCTTAGAGCGTCGTCTAGACTTTGAGTTTTGTTTAGATTAAAAGTTTGCCATAGCTGCAACTTCGTATTCAACGACCAGATCAAGACGTCATATAACCCCACTTTCATCAATAAAGTTTTCCTCTTAAATTCGCAACATCCAGATTACAATCTCAGTTGCTTACTTGTTTTTTGTTTGCTCATAGGGAATAGATCCTCGTGGTCAGGTTGATCGTGCTCCGGCATGGTCAATAGCCCCTCAAAAGTTGGTTTAGCGGTTGCTAAGGCGCGGCGTCTCCGCACGTTCGTAGTCAGATCGTCAAAGTCGACTCCCACAAAAAATAATAGCTATCTCATCAAAATATCGAAACACCTTCGCCTCTATCAGGAATGGACGCAAAGTAAGGGCCACGAATGAGCAAAAGTGATGTCACTTCTCTAAGAGTTCGGTCCGAGCGAACGGTTGATATGGATGAGTGGAAAGTTTCACTGTTTGCATGTGATCCAAAGGCCAATAGGGTGTTTGCTGGCAAACATTAAGATCGGATGTTCTCAGATAACATTTCTTACAAGGAAGCTAAAATAAAGCCATGACACGTGCTTTCCGTGCAGCCCGATTCGGAATACATGCAGAAGATCCTGATATTTTCTCTCTCCTCGTGTCATCTCATCACTCTCTCTCTTTCTGAAAACCCTAGCGCCGCAGCCCGAGAGAGCCATCCTTAGGTTTCCGCGCAAGGTAAAAGCATCCAACCATCTAGTCTCCTACTTTCCCATGGCGCTGAGGGAGCGTACGATTCGCGCTTCACGGCGGCACAGATTGTTGAGGATCTCGATTGACTTTTTCGGTGTGATTTGGTGGCTTGTGTAGGCGTCGGGGAATTTTCGGCTCGATTGGATTGGAGATGACGGAGAAGGAGGGGGGACGGATCTTCGTGGGCGGACTGTCCTGGGACACCACGGAGCGCACGCTGGAGCGAGCTTTCGGCGAGTTCGGCAAGGTCATCGAGACGCAGGTATTAGCCATATTCCTCCATTCGTTTGCATGTATTGTGCGTGCTCGTCGGAGGATTTGTGTTGAGATCATTTTGGCGGCGCTTAGTCGTTTAGTTTTGTATATAGGGTGACGATTTTTTCAGTTTCATCCTTAAGCTGGGTTTTCCTACTTCTCTACAGAGTTTCTTCATCTTAACTCATCTGTGCTGTAAATCCGCTGATTAGTTGTAAACATAATCTTGATTAAAGAGCCATATTGTAGCAACCAAAACACTGCCCATTCAATAAGACGAAATGATTAAAACATTTTGATCTGAGTTATGGAGTAAAAGGGGGGGGGGGGGGGGGGGGGGGGGTAATCGTGAAATGGCAAACTGCCGTTTCGTTATTTGCTGTAACTTAGTATTTAGTAATGTTTGGTTAGCTGTGTTGATAGAACTTTGATGGCTTGTTTTTCGACCTGATGGTTACTCGGTGCATGATTCTGTTATGTTACGTTATTATTGTTGCTTAGGGGTGTCTGGAAGAGCGTGATCTGATAAACAATTTCAGGTCGGACAGTTCTTACTTTCTTTATGGTTCATTCAGTGTTAGGTGGAACCACCTCATTTGCAAGTATGATGATGATTATATTATTAACCTATTTCTGAACGAATTTCCAAGCATAGCTGTGTTTATTAGCAAGTTATGACGCCTAGGTGTGTTAATTGTTTGTTTATGCTGTTAGCGAAACGCTATTGAGTTTATCTTGTTTTCTAATTTCAATCTAATAGCAGTTACTGATTCACAGAGCCTGCAGTCACCTCCAGTTTTATATTTTAGGAAGTTATTGAAGTTGAAGGAAATGAAACATATTAGTCAATTCGAGCTCATTGTTATACATTTTTGCGGTGATGGGTCCTATAAAATTCAATATGAAGTAACGATACTGTTAGTGAATTTGGTAGATGTTTTTTGGGCAGAAGCAGTGCTCCTCCTTTGCCATGGCATAGGTAGTGTTTAAGCTGACTGATGTCAGTGTGAGGTTACATCAAACAAATTTCCATTGCCATGGCTAATCAATTCTACAGAGCTAAACATGACTGCAGTGTTGGATATGAAATTAATGCAAGTTTTGCTGCATAATGGCAATGCTCTGGATCAGTTCTGATATGAAAGGCAGATGCAGCTTTGTTTGTTGTCCTTGGCTAGTGATTTATTACAGGTAATGCTTCAGAGTGAGTGTTGTGTGCTATTTTATTCCTACAGTCACTTGGAAGGCCATTGTTCTCAGTCTTCAAATGCCCCTTTCCCTTCAAATGGACACACTTACCCGTACATGAACAAAGAGCAGTGATTGATAAGGATGCCTTTAGGTATTGCAACTATGTTTTCCTGAAGGAATGTGGCAGACTAAGGAAGGTCCGATTAGCTTCGTGTTAGAACTTCAGGTGTAAAGTTATTGTTTTGTGCCTGTAGCACCAACCAAAGTAACTGGCCTCGTCCAATTTGTTGGATGTGGAGTTTACTCATTCGTGTCGCACATGAGCGGCACATGGAAGTGTTCGGTTTATTTTGTCAGCGCAACTGATATCTTCTATGACTCATTGATGGCATTGTTGTGGTCACAGTGTCACATGCTTCCAGTTCTGACCTGTTGCCCATAGTATGCCTTCTGGATAGCATTTTTGGGGCAGATAAAGGAGATAGTGACATTTACTTATAATAATTGAGCAGTGGCATAAAGATTGACTGTGTTCCTCCAGTCTTGTGAGATAGTTTCACTGGTTACCATGCTTGACATACTTACCAGCTGTCTTCATTTCCCTATGGCCCGATTTGCATGTGCATGCTGTTGCTAGTGTTGGATATTTTTGGCTGTTCACTATTATATGCAGTTACTATCTTCCCATGAGTTCACTTTCATTGTATGTATAGGTTGTAACAGAAAGAGACACAGGCCGCTCCCGTGGGTTTGGGTTTGTTACCTTCTCGGAACCTCGGGCTGTGGATGTTGCGATCCGGGAAATGCACAATGGAGAACTAGATGGTCGGACCATTTCTGTGAACAAAGCTCAACCTAGGATGAACAGTGATGATGGTGGCTATGGATATGGGGGTAGTAGTTACTCATCTGGTGCTAGAGGTGGATATCGTGGTGCAGCTGACATAGTACCCACTGCAAGTGATGATTGCTTTAAGTGTGGACGCCCTGGACACTGGGCTCGTGAATGTCCTTATTCTGATGGAGGCAGGCCTGGAAGGTACTCTCCCCCTTCCAGGTATGGCAATGGCGCTGGTGGGCGTGGTGACCGCTTTGGAGGATCAGACCGTTTTGGTAATCGCTATGTTGATGATCGTTATGATGGTGGCCGCTATGCTGATGATCGTTATGGTGGTGGACGCGATCGCTATCCTCCAGCTGCTGATCGTTTTTCTGGCGATAGATATGGTGGTGGTGATCGTTATGCATCAGGTGGCTTTGCCAGGGAAAGAAGCTATGAGAGAGATGGAGGGCGGCCAGGTGGAAGTTATTACCGTGATGAACCTAGAGGCACTGGTGCTTATGGCAGGGGGGGTCCACGTGTGGGGAATGGGGACAGATATGGGAGTGGTGGACCTGCTCGCCTTGGCGCGAGTTACCGAGATAGGCCTGCTCCCTATGATCGTCCCACTCAGGGTGCTCGCTCATATGATGACCGCTACTGATGGAAGGTCACCTTGGAGCAGACAGGAGATTTGATACAAGATTCAATTCCCAGTTGCTACTACCTCCTTTATTTGTGTCCACTATGTTGATGCTTCAACTCTCAAGTATCATTCTTTCAAGCAGTTTGTTTAGTTACTTCAGTCCATATGGCAGTACTTAATTATTATTATTATTATTATTATTATTATTATTATGGTCAAACTGTACACTCTAGGCAATGGGCAGACACTTGTTGCTTATTGTTATGGTATTGTGTAACTACTCTGCACTCTAAGTTTGAGTTGTACTACTGTTTTAGTTTTGACTCATCTCGTGTTGTCGGCATTGTCAATCTTTGAGACTGCAGTGCCACATTCTGCCAATCTCTTGACAAATATTGGACCTGCTTATCTGATGTCAGATTTGTGTTGAAATCTGCTGGTAATACTGGCACCGCACAAGTTGGATGTGCATTTTCAAGATTATGTACCATCTGCTCAAAGCAATGTTTCAGGTTTGTTTTCTCCCGGTTTATTTAGAACAGCAAGCTTAGACAGATACAGTTTGAGGAATTCACACAGGCACTGGCTGTGTTTGTATGATTCAACTGTGTTTGTATGATTCAATTGGTAATGACGGATGTAATCAGGGGAAATTCTACTGGTATAATTGATTTAACCTGGTGGTGCTTGTTGAAGCTTCAATGTACGTATGTCTTTTCACCCGCTAAACACTGCAGTTAGAATTAAGTCCATTTGTGCGAGATAGCCTCAACCAAGTCTATCCTTACGATGCAGGGTGCTTATACGCCGGGGGGGGGGGGGGGGGGGGGGGGGGGGGGGGGGGGGGGGGGGGGGGGCTGCCCCTTTGGGTATATGGCCAATGCATAGCCTCAGGGTGATGCTCCGCAGAGGAAAAGTAGGTTCGGATGGTGTAGCGGGATTCTCAGCAAGAGACAGGTGCCTGAGGAGAAAAAATGTGATCGGTCCATAAAGTTGGGAAAGTTGAAGTGGACAGTGGGAATGCATGTGTAGGGCGAGTCTATTTTCTATTCTTTGTTGAGGTCCACTAGTAATAGCTTGCATTGGAGAGGAAAAATATAATATAGATGCCTTAAGCTACTTTTTATAATTGGACATCTGTATCCACTAGATGACCCGTTGCACTGATGGCGCAAGGGGCGAGAATAAGACAAGTATTGAAAGAGTGAATATAAATATATTTAGGAGCAGATTGGAACACATGGATTATTTATGATACATAGTGTTCCACATGGATTATTTATGGTACATACTAGTGTTCTAAGAAGCTTAGGATAGAATATTTGCAATGCTATTAGGAAGGAAGGTAGATAGGGAGAAATACATCTTAAAGGCGTTATAAGTGATGAACATTAGTTAGTGTGATTGGTGGATCATCATCGCTGAAAACTTGTTCAGGCAATTGTTCATAGTGGTTGTGGTTGAATATACCCAAAGGGGCTGCCCCTTTGGGTATATGGCTAAAGCATAGCCCCAGGGTGATGCTCCGCAAAGGAAAAGTAGGTTCGGATGGTGTAGCAGGATTCTCAGCAAGAGACAGGTGCTTGAGGAGAAAAAATGTGATCGGTCCATAAAGTTGGGAAAGTTGAAGTGGAGAGTGGGAATGCATGTGTAGGGCGAGTCTATTTTCTATTCTTTGTTGAGGTCCACTAGTAATAGCTTGCATTGGAGAGGAAAAATATAATATAGATGCCTTAAGCTACTTTTTATAATTGGACATCTGTATCCACTAGATGACCCGTTGCACTGATGGCGCAAGGGGCGAGAGTAAGACAAGTATTGAAAGAGTGAATATAAATATATTTAGAAGCAGATTGGAACACATGGATTATTTATGGTACATACTAGTGTTCTAAGAAGCTTAGGATAGAATATTTGCAATGCTATTAGGAAGGAAGGTAGATAGGGAGAGATACATCTTAAAGGCGTTATAAGTGATGAACATTAGTCAGTGTGATTGGTGGATCATCATCGCTGAAAACTTGTTCAGGCAATTGTTCATAGTGGTTGTGGTTGAATATACCCAAAGGGGCTGCCCCTTTGGGTATATAGCTAAAGCATAGCCCCAGGGTGATGCTCCGCAGAGGAAAAGTAGGTTCGGATGGTGTAGCGGGATTCTCAGCAAGAGACAGGTGCTTGAGGAGAAAAAATGTGATCGGTCCATAAAGTTTGGAAAGTTGAAGTGGAGAGTGGGAATGCATGTGTAGGGCGAGTCTATTTTCTATTCTTTGTTGAGGTCCACTAGTAATAGCTTGCATTGGAGAGGAAAAATATAATATAGATGCCTTAAGCTACTTTTTATAATTGGATATCTGTATCCACTAGATGACCCGTTGCACTGATGGCGCAAGGGGCGAGAATAAGGCAAGTATTGAAAGAGTAAACATAAATATATTTAGGGGCAGATTGGAACACATGGATTATTTATGATACATAGTGTTCCACATGGATTATTTATGATACATACTAGTGTTCTAAGAAGCTTACGATAGAATATTTGCAATGCTATTAGGAAGGAAGGTAGATAGGGAGAGATACATCTTAAAGGCGTTATAAGTGATGAACATTAGTCAATGTGATTGGTGGATCATCAGCGCTGAAAACTTGTTCAGGCAATTGTTCATAGTGGTTATGGTTGAATGTTTTAATTATTCATAGCAGAAATTCCTTCAACATCATCATCCAGGTAGAAAATAGTATACGACACTTTAGGGGCTCAGGCCAACGCTACATCTACAGACTATTTGCAAAGGAAAAAAAACTGAATGTGTCTTGAATAAAGCATAAGTATTCACATATGTACTAAGAAAGCATGGTCACTTTGTGGCATCAGAACCATTAGGTCAAATCTTGTATACGAAAAATGTGTTGTATACTAAGATAATAGACGATCGATACCGACAAAACAGGCGATGAGAAGGGCTCTGTATCCATAGAATCACACTAAAAACATCCATCAAAGTTCTAGCCTTTGGAAAACACAACAAAAATGAAAACCACTGCTATAAATTGTTGGAACCGTAGCCTAAACAAATAGAAAATTTGCATGCTTGAAAAACTCTAGAACTGACATTGAAATTTAGCCACTGGAAGCAATTCGAAGATGCCAACTTACAGCTATCTCACAATCTTTCAGTTTGCTAACTCTGCATGGTCAAGTTAGAACTCTCAAGGTTCAGGTTAGATCAACTCAAGAAACTCATTTTAAAAAAAGAATGACAACACATATTCTAGCCTGAAATAAACTTCATGGTGTTTAGAGTGAAACAGAGCAGCAGGAACGGCAAAGATGCAAAGCCACTAATACACACACGCGCGCGCACGCGCACACGCACACGCACACACACACAAATAGGGAGACTATTCGATTCAAACTCCTACAAAAACTCTTCAAATAACTACAGGAAATATAAATAGTAGTCTTGATGTCTGGCAGCCCGGCAGGGCAATAGAGCAAAATAAATGACAGCAAAGGTGTGGTGAAAAATAAATTTTTGGTGGTGACTCATGCTTTCTTCAATTCTTGGTTGAGATAGAAGATCTCAACTCTCAAGTAACACCTCATATAAATAGACCAATGTGGTCACCAGCAACTTCTCAACAACCTGTCAACTCTGGAATAAATATTCTGTCTAAGCAAAATACAATAATTTGCAAGTGACCAGTTGATGCTACCTACAATTTTTAGTAAATCGCTTGAACCCTTCTCAGAATAGGAAACTCTTTAGTTAGCTTCAAATACATGGATATGAGAACACGTATCATGAGAGTGATTAAGAGAAACATATGGTCCGGTATTAAACAGAACTAAGAGACTGAGGTTTGCAGTTACAATTACTAACCAGTATTACATCCTTCTAAGAATCTGAAACATATGGAGTATTTGGAACATGATCTGGAAGGCGAAAATACCGGAGAGAATTAAAATGTTCGGCTGGAGAGTAGCGACTGGTTCTCTACCCACAAAGCTAAATAAATTCAAAACGACTCTTGAGAAGGATGTAATCTTCAGCATTTGTGGATGTACAGAGGAAAATGATTTCCATGCTATGATTGAATGCACTAAAGCGAGAGCCTTAAGAGCAGAGATTAGGAAAATTCGGCTGGCTACCAGATGAGAAGTCCTAGTGAAGATTGGCTACAAATCCATAAACAAATATAAGAGCATTTAGATTACTAAAGTAGTGATCTAAACGCTCTTATATTTCTTTACAGAGGGAGTACCTTATAACAAAAGCAGAACAAAAGTACAGCCAATTCCAAGTCAAACGTAAACATATTGTATGAACCGGAGAGAATAAATCTCAAAATTGAGTAATAAAGTCCCAACAATTAGCCAGTTGCATAATCTATAAGACTTTGGAGTACATACGACGATTTAAAGAGATGGGGCTAACTCTGTAATAACAACATGACAGCGAAAGCTGAACCCTGTGTGGCTGTGTCTACTGGATTGAGATGAATAGTGGATATATGAGGACAATAGTGTAGACATCACACAAGTATTTCAATTGTACTTGCTCTTCTTCGTAGCTATCTTTATTCTGCTTGGTAAAGTTAAATTATATATCAGGGAATAAAAAAAAAGAGACTATCTTGATGTCGTCGCAGGACCTCTGAATTCCGATAACCATACAACCATATGTTTGCTTAATAACAAAACAAACTATACAAACCATTTACAGGAATATCGATAACAAACTTGTTCCATCTTGAATAAAAAAATTGTGGACCAAATGTTCCGCAACCAGACCATTTTCCAATACATTTAGATCAACACGCACAACAATGTCCACATTAGCACAATTTGAAAAGCACCATTTTTCTCCCAATAAAAATGAAATGGTAAAAAAGACATTGTGCAACAGCATTAGCTTTCAGGAAAAACATTTACCATAGTTCCTAACCAGCCCACATTAAAGCAAAAAATGACATCCTCTGTTGTAGAATTAAGAAAAATATGCTCTCCTGGGATAGATTGGTTCACCTTGAGGTACAATGAATAGATTAGAAAACAAGCAGAAGTTAGTCCTATTTTGGAATCTGCAGTAATACTCGGTTAGAAAGAACTGCAAGATATACTCACATGAGCCAGCAGATGTGCAGCCTGAGCAATTGTGGGAAGGTGAACTGCTGTGAAGCATGAATGTAGCTCAATAAAGACGGCCCCTAAATTGAACCCGTCGCTACTCTTCATCTCCCACAAATACCGCATCAGTAGATTGATTGGAATACCAATTCCTAAAGACCATGATCATACAAAAGGGTTTTATCAGCAGACATATACTGGTTCCAATGATGGAGCTTCTCTATGAAACAGAATTTGAAATATACCGGAATATTATGAATTTTACAACTAACAAGAACTCTTTTGCATAAAATGATTGTTTTTTTTCGAGAAGGAGGAAGCCCCCGGCCTCTGCATCTGAACGATGCATGCGGCCACTTTATTAATTGTTCACACAAGACATTACAAAGTAATACAACAGCAAGACTAAAGCCACCGTCTAGGCAACATCTATCGCTATTCCTATCCAATTGATGAAGGGATGCTGATAGTCTGGGCCTAATACCAAACAGACCTTGCAGCCAAACCTAACATCTAAGACCTAAGGTCCCATCCAGGACGCTTGCCGGGCATGGGGCACCCACCGGTCCGGCGCACTCCTCAACCAGGACGCCTACCGGGTATGAGCCCGCCGCCGCCACCTGCCACCAATCCATCTTCAGAGCTGTACTGCTGCATCTACCTTGCACGGTCTAGCTGCCGTCGACGCCACCACGACGTCAGACCGCGACACCCTCCTGCGTGAGTCCATCTCTGCGCATCGGACGCCGAGTCACCACAGCGCCATACGCCGCCGAGGTCCGCGGCCATCAATAAGTGAGATGACGCACTACTCCACCAAAGAATCCGTCCACTGGTCCCTCGAACCCGTGTACACCTCCAAGAATGACGCCTCCAAGAGGGAAACGACACAAGAGCACCGCCATCATCTGATCTAGAGATCTAGGGTTTCTCTCGGAGGTAGCAGATGGCGGCCTTAACTTCTCCTCGGCGTTGCTTTCAAGAAAGGAACGCCGTGCGCCGCCACCGCCGGCTTTGAAGCCAAAAGAAGGTCTTCACCCGGATCCGTTCGAAGGTCCTCCATCAAGCATCTTGTGCACGGGCCGCAGCCATCTCTGACGGGGAGTGGACGAAAAATCCAGACCATCGCCGCCTGGCCGGCCACGACACCACCATGATGCCAAGGCCGGCGTCGCCAGGCCCACCACGCCCTCCTGTAGCCGACCTCCAGATCTGTTGGCCCGGCGAAACCCATCTGAGCACGACAAGGGCCGCGATCTGGGCCGCCGCCACAGGTGCTCCTCAACCACGGAGAGGGCGCCTGCGCAGTCGCCGTCGACGCACTCGCCGCCGATCACCTGCCATGCCTTGCCGCCAGTGAACCGCCGACCCATGAGCTGCCGCCACCGCGAGGAGGACACCACCACCGCGCGAGGGGGAAAGGCCCTGCCGCCGCCGTCACTGGCCAGGCTGCGCCGACGTGGTCTCAGACGGCGAGAGGAGGGAGGAGAGGAACGCGGACGCCTAGGGCTGGTGGCGAGGAATCGCCCCCCGTGTCGCCTAGGGTTGGCGACACGGGGGTGGGGTGGGGTCTCGTGTTGTGTAATCCAATATTATATCCAACTATAGCATTCTACTCAGCAGTACCTACAACCTGACGCAGCTGATCTATCAAACGTATACACAGGTGCAGCTAATCTAACTCAGAGTCTAAAAGGTAAACTAACCCTGCATCCACTTTATAGAAAAGAAAATGCATCATGCATGTATTGACCATAGCAAATCAGGTCAAGATTAAATTTAGGTAAGGGGCTTGCTTCGGTAGCCCCCCTGTTGGAAATATGCCCTAGAGGCAATAATAAATTGGTTATTATTATATTTCCTTGTTCATGATAATCGTTTATTATCCATGCTATAATTGTATTGATAGGAAACTCAGATACATGTGTGGATACATAGACAACACCATGTCCCTAGTGAGCCTCTAGTTGACTAGTTCGTTGATCAATAGATGGTTACAGTTTCCTGACCATGGACATTATATGTCGTTGATAACGGGATCACATCATTAGGACATTGATGTGATGGACAAGACCCAATCCTAAGCCTAGCACAAGATCGGATAGTTCGTCTGCTAAAGCTTTTCTAATGTCAAGTATCATTTCCTTAGACCATGAGATCGTGCAACTTCCGGATACCGTAGGAATGCTTTGGGTGTACCAAACGTCACAACATCACTGGGTGGCTATAAAGGTGCACTACAGGTATCTCCGAAAGTGTCTGTTGGGTTGGCACGAATCGAGACTGGGATTTGTCACTCCGTGTAATGGAGAGGTATCTCTGGGCCCACTCGATAGGACATCATCATAATGTGCAAAATGTGACCAAGGAGTTGATCACGGGATGATGTGTTACGGAACGAGTAAAGAGACTTGCCGGTAACGAGATTGAACAAGGTATCGGG
The DNA here is from genome assembly GCF_003073215.2 of Triticum urartu. Classification (NCBI taxonomy): domain Eukaryota; kingdom Viridiplantae; phylum Streptophyta; class Magnoliopsida; order Poales; family Poaceae; genus Triticum; species Triticum urartu. The sequence continues at coordinate 341,101,893 of NC_053023.1, forward strand.
ATACCGACGATCGAATCTCGGGCAAGTATCATACCAGTAGACAAAGGGAATTGTGTACGGGATTGATTGAATCCTTGACATCGTGGTTCATCCGATGAGATCATCGTGGAACATGTGGGAGCCAACATGGGTATCCAGATCCTGCTGTTGGTTATTGACCAGAGAGATGTCTCGGTCATGTCTGCATGATTCCCGAACCCGTAGGGTCTACACACTTAAGGTTCGATGACGCTAGGGTTATAGGGAAAGTATGTATGCGGTTATTGAATGTTGTTCAGAGTCCCGGATGAGATCCCGGACGTCACGAGGAGTTCTGGAATGGTCCGGAGGTAAAGATTAATATATAGGAAGTGTGGATTTGGCCACCGGAAGTGTTCCGGGCATCACCAGTAATGTACTGGGACCACCGGAAGGGTTCCGGGGGTCCACCGGGAGGTGCCACCAGCCCCGGAGGCTTTCGTGGGCCAAGAGTGGGAAGGGACCAGCCCCTAGGTGGGCTGGGGCACCTCCCACCAAGGCCCAAGGCGCCCTCAAGAGGAGGGGGCAAACCCTAGGGGCAGATGGGCCCTAAGGCCCACCCTAGGTGCGCCCCCTCTCTCTCCCCCTTGGCCGCCACCCAGATGGGATCTGGGGGCTGCCGCCACCCCTAGGGAGGGAACCCTAGGTGGGGGCGCAACCCCTCCCCTCCCCCTATATATAGTGGAGGTTTTGGGAGTGTCGAACACGCGAGTCTCTCTCTCCCAAGGCGCAGCCCTACCTCTCTCCCTCCTCGTCTCTCGTAGTGCTTGGTGAAGCCCTGCAGGAGTACCGTGCTCCTCCACCACCACCACGCCGTCGCGCTGCTGCTGGACGGAGTCTTCCCCAACCTCTCTCTCTCTCCTTGCTGGATCAAGGCATGGGAGACATCACCGGGCTGCACGTGTGTTGAACGCGGAGGCGCCATTGTTCGGCGCTTAGATCGGAATTGACCGCGATCTGAATCGCCACGAGTACGACTACCTCATCCGCGTTCTTGCAACGCTTCCGCTTAGCGATCTACAGGGGTATGTAGATGCACTCCCTTTCCCCTCGTTGCTAGATTACTCCATAGATTGATCTTGGTGATGCGTAGAAAATTTTAAATTTCTGCTACAATCCCCAATAGTGGCATCATGAGCTAGGTCTATGCGTAGTTTCTATGCACGAGTAGAACACAAGTTGTTGTGGGCGTCGATTTTGTCAATTTACTTGCATTACTAGTCTTATCTTGATTCAGCGGCATCGTGGGATGAAGCGGCCCGGACCGACCTTACACGTACTCTTACGTGAGACAGGTTCCACCGACTGACATGCACTAGTTGCAAAAGGTGGCTAGCGGGTGTCTGTCTCTCCCACTTTAGTCGGATCGGATTCGATGAAAAGGGTCCTTATGAAGGGTAAATAGAAATTGGCATATCACGCTGTGGCTTTGGCGTAGGTAAGAAACGTTCTTGCTAAGAAACCTATAGCAGCCACGTAAAATTTGCAACAACAATTAGAGGACGTCTAACTTGTTTTTGCAGCATATGCCGTGTGATGTGATATGGCCAAAAGGATGTGATGAATGATATATGTGATGTATGAGATTGATCATGTTCTTGTAATAGGAATCACGACTTGCATGTCGATGAGTATGACAACCGGCAGGAGCCATAGGAGTTGTCTTAATTTATTTATGACCTGCTTGTCAACATAAACGTCATGTAATTACTTTACTTTATTGCTAACCGTTAGCCGTAGTAGTAGAAGTAATAGTTGGCGAGACAACTTCACGAAGACACGATGATGGAGATCATGGTGTCATGCCGGTGACGATGATGATCATGGCGCCCCAAAGATGGAGATCAAAAGGAGCAAAAAATGATATTGGCCATATCATGTCAGTATTTGATTGCATGTGATGTTTATCATGTTTTACATCTTATTTGCTTAGAACGATGGTAGCTTAAATAAGATGATCCCTCGCAATATTTTCAAGAAAGTGTTCCCCCTAACTGTGCACCGTTGCGAAGGTTCGTTGTTTTGAAGCACCACGTGATGATCGGGTGTGATAGATTCTAACGTTCGAATACAACGGGTGTAAGCCAGATTTACACACGCAATACACTTAGGTTGACTTGACGAGCCTAGCATGTACAGACATGGCCTCGGAACACGGAAGACCGAAAGGTCGAACATGAGTCATATAGAAGATACGATCAATATGAGGATGTTCACCGATGATGACTAGTCCGTCTCACGTGATGATCGGACACGGCCTAGTTGACTCGGATCATGTATCACTTAGATGACTAGAGGGATGTCTATCTGAGTGGGAGTTCATTATATAATTTGATTAGATGAACTTATTTATCATGAACAATAGTCTAAGTTGTCTTTGCAAAAAGGGTTGTAGATAGCTCGCATTGTAGCTCCCTGTTTCAATACATTCCTAGAGAAAGATTAAGTTGAAAGATATTGTAAGCAATAATGCGGACTAGGTCCGTTGCCTGAGGAGTGTCCTCACTGCTACACAGAAGGCTTATGTCTTCGATGCACCGCTCGGTGTGCCAACCCCTCCAGCGTCGTCTATGGATGTTATGAACATCTGACAGATACGTCCTGATGACTACTTGATAGTTTAGTACACCATACTTTACGGCTTAGAATCGGGATTCCAATGGCGTTTTGAACGCCATAGAACATATGAGATGTTCCAAGAGATGAAATTGGGATTTCAGGCTCATGCCCGTGTTGAGAGGTATGAGACCTCTGACAAGTTCTTTGCCTACAAGATGGAGGAGAATAGCTCAGCTAGTGAGCATGTGCTCAGAATGTCTGGGTGCTACAATCACTTGAATCAAGTGGGAGTTAAACTTCCAGATAAGATAGTGATTGATAGAGTTCTCTAGTCACTATCACTAAGCTACTAGATCTTCGTGATGAACTATGACATGCAAGGGATGGAGATGATCCCGGAGCTGCTCGCGGTGCTTAAGACCGCAAAAAGGTAGAAATCAAGAAGGAGCATCAAGTGTTGATGGTTTAACGAGACCACTGGTTTCAAGAAGGGCAAGGGCTAGAAGGGAAACTTCATGAATGGCAAACCAGTTGCCGCTCCAGTGAAGGAACCCAAGGTTGAACCCAAACCCGAGTCTAAGTGCTTCTATTGTAAGGGGAACGGTCACTGGTAGCGGAACTACCCCAAATGCATGGTAGATAAGAAGGCTGGCAACTTCAACAAAGTATATACGTGTTATTAATGTGTACCTTACCAGTACTCCTGGTAGCACCTGGGTATTGGATACCGGTTCAGTTGCTATTATTGGTGACTTGAAGCAAAAGCTACAGACTAAATGGAGAGTGGCTAAGGGCGAGGGGACGATGTGTGTTGGAAGTGTTTCCAAAGTTGATGAGATCACCATCGCACGCTCCATCTGCCTTCGGGATTAGTATTGAACCTAGATAAATGTTATCAGGTGTCTACGTTGAGCATGAATATGATTAGATCATGTTCATTGCAATACGGTTGTTCATTTAAGTTAGAGAATAATGGTTATTCTGTTTACATGAATAATACCTTTCAAGGTCATGCACCCTATGTGAATGGTTCATTGAATCTCGGTCGTGGTAATACACATGTTCACGCCAAAAGATGTAGAGTTAATAATGATAGTACTACTTCCTTGTGGCACTGCCGCTTAGGTCATATTGGCGTAAGATGCATGAAGAAACTCCATGTCGATGGATGTTTGGAGTCACTTGATTTTGAATCGCTTGACACATGCGAGCCATGCCTCATGGGCAGGATGACTAAGATCCCGTTTTCAGGTACAATGAAACGGGCAAGTGACTTGTTGGAAATCATACATGCTGATGTGTGTGATCCAATAAGAATTGAGGCGTGCAGTGGACATCGCTATTTTCTCATCTTCACTGACGATTTGAGTAGATATGGGTATATTTACTTAATGAAGCACAAGTCTGAAACGTTTGAAAAGTTCAAGCAATTTCAGAGTGAAGTTAAGAACCATCATAACAAGAAGATCAAATTCCTACGATCTGATCGATGGAGAATTTCTGAGTTATGAGTTTGGCAATCACTTAACACATTGTGAAATTGTTTCACAGTTGACACCACCTGGAACACCACAGCGTAATGGCGTGTCCGGACGGCGTAATCGAACCTTATGAGATATGGTGCGATCTATGATGTCTCTTACCGATCTACCGCTATCATTTTGAGGTTATGCGTTAGAGACAACTGCATTCACTTTAGATAGGGCACCATCTAAGTCCGTTGAGACGACGTCGTATGAACATTGGTTTGGCAAGAAACCAAAATTGTCGTTTCTTAATATTTGGTGCTGCGATGCTTAAGGCTTAAGCCGGAAAAGCTCGAACCCAAAGCAGACAAATACATCTTCATAGGATACCCAAAGGTAATAGTTGGGTATATCTTCTATCTCAGATCAGAGGGCAAAGTGCTTGTCGCTAAGAACGGGTCCTTTCTCGAGAAGGAGTTTCTCTCGAAATAATTGAGTGGGAGGAAGATAGAACTTGATGAGGTTGTTGAACCTCTACTTCAACCAGAAAGTGGTGTAACACGGAAAGATGTTTCTGTGGCGCCTACGTCGGTTGAAGAGGAAGTTAATGATAGTGATCATGAAGCTTCGGATCAAGTTGCTATCGAACCTCGTAGGTCGACAAGGATATGTACTACTCCTGAGTGGTACGGTGATCCTGTCTTAGATATCATGTTGGAAAACAATGAACTTACGAGCTATGGAGAAGCGATGGTGGGCCCATATTCTGACACATGGTTAGAAGCCATGAAATCCGAGATAGGATCCATGTATCAGAACAAAGCATGGACTTTGGTGGACTTGCCCGTTGATCGGCAAGCCATTGAGATAAATGGATCTTTAAGAAGAAGACGGACGTGGACGGTAATGTTACCGTCTATGAAGCTCGACTTGTGGCAAATAGTTTTTCACAAGTTCAAGGAGTTGACTACAATGAGATTTTCTCACCCGTAGCGACGTTTAAGTCTGTCGGAATCATGTTAGCATTAGCTGTATTTTTCAATTATGAAATCTGACAGATGGATGTCAAAACAAGTTTTCTTACCAGTTTTCGTAAGAAAAAGTTGTATGTGATACAATAAAAGGTTTTGTCGATCCTAAGGATGCTAAAAGGTATGCTGGCTCTAGCGATCCTTCTATGGACTAGAGAAAGCATCTCGGAGTCGGAATATATGATTTGATGGAGTGATCAAAGCTTTTAGGTTTATACAATGTTTTCTAGAAACTTATATTTACAAGAAAGTGAGTGGGAGCACTGCAACATTTCTGATAAGTATATGTGGATGACATATTGTTGATCTGAAATAATGTAGAATTTCTGGAAAGCATAAACGGTTGTTTGAAGAGTGATTTTCAAAGGAAGACCTGGATAAATCTGCTTACATATTGGGCATCAAGATCTATAGAGATAGATCAAAACGCCTGATGATACTTTCAAAGAACGCACACCTTGACATGATTTTGAAGGAGTTCAAAATAGATCAGTCAAAGAAGGGATTCTTACCTGAGTTGTAAGGTGTGAAGTTGAGTAAGACTCAAAGCTTGACCACGGCAGAATAAAGAGGAAGGACGAAGGTCGTCCCCTATGCTTTTGTCATAGGCTCTATACGGTATGCCATGCTGAGTACCGCACCTGATTTGTGCCTTGCCACATGTCTGGCAAGAGGGTACAAAGGTGATCCAGGAGTGGATCACTGGACAGTGGTTAAAATTATCCTTAGAGGAATAAGGAAATATTTCTTGGTTATGGAGGTGATAAAGAGTTCGACGTTAAGAGTTACGTCGATGCAAGCTTTAACACCTATCCGGATGACTATGAGTAGAAAAACCGGATATGTATAATGGAGCAACCATTTGGAATAGCTCCAAGTGGAACGTGGTAGCAACATCTACGATATGACATAAAGTTTTGCGAAGTACATGCGGATCTGATTGTTGCAGACCCGTTGACTATAACGTCTCTCACAAGCATAACATGATCAAACCCAGAACTCATTGAGTGTTAATCACATAATGATGTGAACTGGATTATTGACTCTAGTAAACTCTTGGGTGTTAGTCACATGGCGATGTGACCTATGAGTGTTAATCACATAGTGATGTGAACTAGATTATTGACTCTAGTGCAAGTGGGAGACTGTTGGAAATATGCCCTAGAGGCAATAATAAATTGGTTATTATTATATTTCCTTGTTCATGATAATCGTTTATTATCCATGCTATAATTGTATTGATAGGAAACTCAGATACATGTGTGGATACAAAGACAACACCATGTCCCTAGTGGGCCTCTAGTTGACTAGTTCGTTGATCAATAGATGGTTATGGTTTCCTGACCATGGACATTAGATGTCGTTGATAACGGGATCACATCATTAGGAGAATGATGTGATGGACAAGACCCAATCCTAAGCCTAGCACAAGATCGTATAGTTCGTCTGCTAAAGCTTTTTTAATGTCAAGTATCATTTCCTTAGACCATGAGATTGTGCAACTCTCGGATACCGTAGGAATGCTTTGGGTGTACCAAACGTCGCAACGTAACTGGGTGGCTATAAAGGTGCACTACAGGTATCTCCGAAAGTGTCTGTTGTGTTGGCACGAATCGAGACTGGGATTTGTCACTCCGTGTAATGGAGAGGTATCTCTGGGCCCACTCGATAGGACATCATCATAATGTGCACAATGTGACCAAGGAGTTGATCATGGGATGATGTGTTACGGAACGAGTAAAGAGACTTGCCGGTAACGAGATTGAACAAGGTATCGGGATACCGACGATCGAATCTCGGGCAAGTATCATACAGTAGACAAAGGGAATTGTGTACGGGATTGATTGAATCCTTGACATCGTGGTTCATCCGATGAGATCATCGTGGAACATGTGGGAGCCAACATGGGTATCCAGATCCTGCTGTTGGTTATTGACCAGAGAGATGTCTCGGTCATGTCTGCATGATTCCCGAACCCGTAGGGTCTACACACTTAAGGTTCGATGACGCTAGGGTTATAGGGAAAGTATGTATGCGGTTAATGAATGTTGTTCAGAGTCCCGGATGAGATCCCGGACATCACGAGGAGTTCCGGAATGGTCCGGAGGTAAAGATTAATATATAGGAAGTGTGGATTTGGCCACCACAAGTGTTCCGGGCATCACCGGTAATGTACCGGGACCACCAGAAGGGTTCCGGGGGTCCACCGGGAGGTGCCACCAGCCCCAGAGGCTTTCGTGGGCCAAGAGTGGGAAGGGACCAGCCCCTAGGTGGGCTGGGGCGCCTCCCACCAAGGCCCAAGGCGCCCTTAAGAGGAGAGGGGGCAAACCCTAGGGGCAGATGGGCCCTAAGGCCCACCTTAGGTGCGCCCCCCTCTCTCTTCCCCTTGGCCGCCACCCAGATGGGATCTGGGGGCTGCCGCCACCCCTAGGAAGGGAACCCTAGGTGGGGGTGCAGCCCCTCCCCTCCCCTATATATAGTGGAGGTTTTGGGACTGCCGAACACGCGAGTCTCTCTCTCCCAAGGCGCAACCCTACCTCTCTCCCTCCTCGTCTCTCGTAGTGCTTGGCGAAGCCCTGCAGGAGTACCGCGCTCCCCCACCACCACCACACCGTCGTGCTATTGCTGGATGGAGCCTTCCCCAACCTCTCCCTCTCTCCTTGCTGGATCAAGGCATGGGAGACGTCACCGGGCTGCACGTGTGTTGAACGCGGAGGCGCCGTTGTTCGGCGCTTAGATCGGAATCGACCGCGATCTGAATCGCCACGAGTATGACTACCTCATCCGCATTCTTGCAACGCTTCCGCTTAGCGATCTATGAGGGTATGTAGATGCACTCCCTTTCCCCTCGTTGCTAGATTACTCCATAGATTGATCTTGGTGATGCGTAGAAAATTTTAAATTTCTGCTATGATCCCCAACACCCCCCAACAAAACGTAGAAGGGTAGAATGGTCATACGGAAGAAACGTATGCCCACCTCGTATTGTACAGTTGTGCCGGGCATACGTATACCGCGCGCATGGCCAAAAAAACGCCACGATCTACTCACACGCCCAATCTTCTCGCCCGCCCCATCTGGTCGCCCGATCACGGTAGTTCCAACATCACCGCCGCCGCGGAGCGCCGCCGTACAAACCCCGCCCGACGCCGCCCTCACCGTCCCAACTTCGTCAGTCGCCGCCTCGCACCGTCATCATCCGTGGCCGCCTCTCACCGTCCATCCCAACGTCGTCCGTCGCCGCCTCTCAACGTCCGTCCCAACGTCGTCCGTCGCTGCCTGTCACCGTCGTCGTCCATCGCCCCTTTCACCGTCGTCCTTTGTCGCCGCCCTCGCCATCCCAACGTCGTCCGGGGCCGCCTCTCACAGTTGACGTCCGATGCCGCATCCGCACCACGGTCGCCCCCCGCCACGGATCCTGCCAAGCATCCGGCTTGTTGATCGTCGTGCACGTCACCGCCTGAAGGCCGTCGTCGAACGCTGGCGACGTCTACACCGTGGGCCAAGGTTTGTCATCTAAACCTAGAGGGCATGGGGCACGCATGATGGATAGAAGTGAGGGATAGTTCGTGCATGTACTGATTTAGGGTTTAGGGTTCATCAAACCCTCCTGCCGTAGCGCCGCCTCTACGGATTACCGCATGATTTAGAGAACTATCATTGCTTTCGGCATGATGCAGTGTACTGAACCTAACACACGATGTTTTGTAGTTCTGTGAGTTATGCGTGTTGACATGGACGAAGAATCCGCATTCGGCAGGGACGGGAATAATATTGATAAGGTGACTAAGACCGACAACGATAATTCGAACGAAGATGATGACAACAGCGACAACGATTCCGTCTCGTCATATGATATATTACCTCAGGAGGATTTTGATAATAATGAACATGGCGCAAATAGCAAAAACGTAAGTGGCGTATATTTTGATTTTATTTTTGAATCTGCAAAGTATGGCATGGCTAACTATATATCTTTGTGTACAAATTTACAGGAAGATGTGGATGTTGACAATGTGCAACATAGTTGGCAGGAATCATTTGCAGATAACTTGAGCCAGGTTAGTTGATAGATGTTGTACATCGATGAATAGTATGATTTAAATGATAGTAATTGACATATATATTTTCAAATGAATGTTGTAGGAGGAGTCAGATGGTCCAAGCATTGATCACGATGAGGGAGAGATCGATATTGAGGAGGCTCAAAGGCAGCAGAAGATGCTTGAGACACATTGGAAGGTCATGGCTATGACCTTTCGGTCGCAAGGAGATGCATACATATTCTACAACAATCACGCCAGAGAGTACGGGTTTAGCATCAGGAAACAGAAGGTGAAACGAGGTGCTTCAGGAATGATACGGTACTGGTGGTTTCTTTGCTCCAGGGCAGGGAGAAGGCAGAGCAAGTTCATAACCATGGAGGGCCGCAAGCGCAGGCTTAGACCAGAGACTCGTTGCGACTGCAGTGCACATATGGTGGTGAAGCTGGACAGAGAACGTGGCGTTTGGTTCGTCGCATCATTCGTGGATGATCACAACCACGCGATGGCTCGACCCGACGAGGTTTGTTTTTTGTGGTCACACAGATGGATTGGAGATGGCCAGAGGGCCGAGATATTGGCGATGGAAGCGGCCGGGATAAGAAAGCATTATAATGGACAACTTCATCAGCAGATACAGCTCGTACAATAAGTGCGGGCTTATCAGGAGGGACATTTACAATCTTTGCTGCAGAGAAAAAATGAAGCTCATTGCAAAGGGTGATGCCGAGATGGCAGTTGACATTATGAGGAGCAGGAAGGAGAAGGACCCTGAGTTTTTTTTGAGTATGTGCTTGACAAGGAAGGGCGACTGAAGAGTATGTTCTGGTGCGATGCACAGTCACGGAGGGACTATCAGGACTACAGAGATGTGGTCGTGTTTGATAGAACATATAAGATGAACAGATACGGTATGCCGTTCGTCCCCTTTGTCGGAGTTAACAACCACCGTTGCACCACAGTGTTTGGTTGTGCCATCATTGCTGACGAGACGGAAGGGACATACGTGTGGCTGCTGTAGACATTTATGAAGGCAAACTGTCGGGTGAAGCCAAAGTCAATAGTCACAGACGGTGACGCTGCAATGATCCGAGCTATTTGGACTGAGATGTTTTCCATCGTCTTTGCTCCTGGCATATCGAGAAAAATATGCAGAGGCACCTGCATTACAAGTCACTGGATGCGTTCAGATCGCTCTTGTAGTATGCCACCTCTCAAGCAAACTTTGAGAAGAGATGGAAAGCTTTCTATGGTAAGTGGAAGACGGATAGAACTAAAGAGTGGCTTTACAGGATGTACAGGAAGAGGAGATTGTGGGCAGCTTCATATCTTTCCGATGGTTTTTTCCTTGGTATGCGAAGTAACCAGAGGAGTGAGAGCCTCAACTCCTGCCTTCACCTTCACCTGGACTACGGTATGACAATTGTTGATTTGGTGGTGCATTATGAGAATTGTATAGTTCACCTGCGTGAGAACGAGGCGTACGATGACTGTGAGGCATTCTAGAAGGAACCACCGCCGGTTACTGAATATAAGGCCCTTGAGGAGCATGCCACCAAAGTTTTCACACCTGCTAATTTCTACATCCTGCAAGATGATTTGCATAAGATGGGTCAGTTGGAGATATTTGATACGCTCGTGGGAATTGGGTGTCAGATATTCATGGTGACATGGAAGGATAACCACAAGTTCATGTACAATGTTGTTTATGAACCAGGTAACTCAGAAGAAACTATTACATGCAGTTGTCTTAGGATGGTTCGGAAAGGGCTGCCATGCAAACACATTCTCTTTGTTCTCCATCATCTGTACTTAACTGAAATACCAAAGTGTTGTGTCCTGCATCGGTTGTCCAAACATGCGAGAGATGGGTTGCCTGTGCAGCGGAAGAGTGATATGTTTGGATGGGGTTGGTCAGGGCCATTGGAGAGAGAACGGTATAGTGCAATAACCATTAAAACCGCAGAAGCTGCTCATGTTGTAGCAAATGATCCCTTCTTGTACGACGAGTTGATGAAGTGTCTGGACAACATAATAGCGCAGAAAAAGATTTCAGAGGAGGAACTTATAGGAAGTAGAAGGTATGCTATGCTGAAGAAGGAGGCAAGTCAGGCGCAACAAGTTGAGCCTGGTATTGGTGATCCTCAGAAAGTTTCTATGAAGGGTGCACCTAAGAAGGGGCGATCGAAGGGGGGCCCCGACGTTACAAAGAATGGTAGGCCAAAAGATTTTACAGAGAAGAAAAGTGGTCCTTTGTGCAGTCTGTGTGGTCTCCCAGGTCATAACAAGGCTACATGCAGTAAGAACGAGAAGTGAGTTGCAACCTTCTTATTTTTGTTATGTTGCTACTTTGATTTTACCAACTATATTTGCTCACCCATTTCTTATGTTTTGTTCAGGAACTGGGTGTAGAGACGCAGCTTGGTTTGTAGGAAGAATAAAAGTGATCACACGAGTCATGTCTGAATAACCTATGCTATTTTATTCACACATGTGTGCCAGAAAACTTGATTTGTACTGCTATTTTTATTCGCACATGTGTGCTAGAAAACTTGATTTGTAATGTTACGTGATGATTTGTACTGTTTCTATATGCAGTTTCGAAATTCTGTTTATTTTTTATGATGATTTGTACACCTGATTTGTATTCCTTGTACTGTGATACAATGCGGCCGGATGCTGCTATTTTGTACCGTGATTCGCTTTGTATTGTTTTGAAATGCGGACGGCCGCTGCTTCTGTCCAAAGTAGCAAGTTCAGAAAAAATTGCCCAAATACCTCTGTCGGGCCCATAGTAGTAGGCAGAACCTGCCCAAATCTAGCCCGAAGGCGACTCGGGCGGCCGATTCAGCCCACTAATGGGCCCAGACACGGGGTCCAACGGGGCTGCGGGTACTAAGTAGAGAGGAGCTCGGTGGAGGGGGCGAAGGCAGGTATTTAAGCCGGTCCTCGCCCGCCCCCGCTTCCGAGGTGGGACTAAACACTGAGTTCAGCGACGCACGGGGGAGGGGAGTGGGCGTGGGCCGGGGGAGGGGGTGAGTGGCGGCGTGCCTTCATTGGGACGAACTGGGCCGGCCTGAGACAACGCAAATTAGGCCTCCTGAGCCTTACGGCGACCATGTGTAGCATGGGGCGCAATGGGGGCACCATCTTTAGTACCACCTCGGAAGTCGGGGGGCGCGAGGAGCGGCTTAAATAACTGCCTCCGCCCCCTCCACCGAGCTCCTCTCTTATCACCGCCCGTAGCCCCGTTGGACCCCGTTGTCGGGCCCATTAGTGGGCTCTATCTGCCGCCCGAGTCGCCCCCTTTGGGCTTGATTTGGGTATGATCTGTTCGCTACTATGGGCCCGGCTGCGATGGTTGGGAATTTTTTTCTAAGCTTTTTTTTGACAAAAAGTAGCCAGCGTCCGCATTACATCACACTACAAAATACAAAACAATATAAAAAGCAACGCCGGGCCGGCCACGGCGGCGTAATCATCACACTATATAACAAGTTGAAAAATCATCACCCACAATGATGCAAATAAGAGTGTCACTGACAATGATGCAAATAAGAGTGACATTGAAAAATACATATTGTAGCAAATACCGACCACGGCACATTTATTTAGTTGCAGAACATGCTAAACCATGCCGCATTACAATATAGAGATGTCTTAATATGAAAATTGTATCAAGTACCGACAATGACACGTTTATTTAGTGGAGATAATAGCCAACACCCCATCCTCTGACTCATTTCTTCTCCATGATCTTGAGGATCTTCTCTTTCACTACTTCCTTCGTGTTGCACTCTGAAAAAAGTATTTCAGCTAGAATGCGTTCCCTTGAAGCATTGACCTCATCTTGATCAAACTCAAATGTCCAATCATCTCCGTTCCAGTTTTGAACGCATTTCACTACGAAAAGACCACAAGAGACTCTGCAAGAAACCACAAGTCAATTATTGATGGATCAGACAAGTACGTACTAATTCAACATTTGCAACATACCCGTCTGTTTGTGATGGCATATCGTACTCCCTTATTGGCCAGGAAGATACGTCAGGATGTTCCGTTCCAATAAGAGCATTCACCTCCTTTGTATCATTAGCTATTTCTGCCCTCTAAAATAAAAATGACAAATCCATATGAAGTACGTTTCGAATAACTATATATTGTTTTATGTAACGTTGTAAGCTTACTAGCTTAGCAATCTTTGCAAGAACTCTTTTGCTGCATTTACCAGTAGAGTTTAAAACTTGAAACTCTTTTTTCTTATTGTGCATAAGAACTATTATCCAATGATTTTCTTCCACATGAAAAGGAAAGTATGCCTACAACAAAGTTTATTCATGTTGGTGTACACACAGATAGTTATTACTACGAATGATCATACTAAACTGAAGTACCTTATCTTTGATGAAATACTCTTCAGTAACTCTAGACACCATTTTAGTTTGGTTTGTGAAATGATCCATAAAATGCCTCTTAGAGTTGTTAACCTTTCCATCAACACAAAGAATAAGCCAGTGGGACACCCAAGATGATAATATGTGACGGTCAGCACGACCATTATGGGTCTGCATATGGTTGCAATAACTATTGATGACCTACAAAATAACATAACAACAATATGCCTATTAGATAATTTATGTAAATGACATGTACAACTTAATAAATTATTGCTAATACTTACACCGCCATGCAACCAATTTTTTGAAATGATGGCTTGAAGCATATCAGGTGTACATGTTTCCCCACCAATTCCCGTCATGTGCATGACAGTTTTGCTGCAAAGCTTCTCCGAGTCTGCCAGTGTCCGGATATAAACCTTCGCGGCCTCTATGTGATCCTCATTAATGTAATCAGTATTAATCATAGCAGCTCTTATACCAAATAGACCTAAATAGTAAGAAACAATGAGTTAATAAAGTGTGCATGCAAGGACAGAAGTATGTTGCAAGAATAAATTACCTAGCACTTACTTTTCTTTGCACGTTTACGTCCACCATTCTGCTGGTAAGGTGAAAGACAGTATTTTGACTGTTTCCTCTTGCGATTCCCATCATTCTCCTTCCCATCATTTTCCTTCCCATCATTCTCCTGAGTGCCATTTTCGTTCGCATTTTTAATACGGGTGTTCAGACTATCCATACTAATCTCCTCAGATTTATCGGCGCTAGACCCGTCTGACACTTCATTCATATTCTTCGGGGTTGAAGTAATAGCTGGAAAGTCATTCGTGTCTACCGTCGCAAGAGATGGGTTGGGTGAATTACCATTGTCCTCAATAACGAAGGGGTCGCCTTCATCTCCTGTACCAGGTGTGTTGTGATGCACACCTTTCTCACGCGCCAATTTGTTCCCGTTCCCAGTGGTGAAGGATGCGTCCACCCTGTTGTCCATATCTTCTTTTGCAGGAGTTGATTTTACATCTGTCCAATATTTTGATGATTTGTATTTTGATGGACCATACTTCCCCACCCAGTCTTCACTATGCTCCACAAACTCAATATCATCATCAGACCCCTTGTTTGGCTTGAAGACAAGACCTTTCTTCTCCAGCTTCTCCACTACTATCTACAATGACACATCAAAAGCATTAACTACATGCATAAATTATGAATAATCCCATGTAAACTGAAGTACACATCACTCATATTACCTCAGCACATTTTTCAGGGAGAAGTCTAATTTCTTTTTGCATATCTTTGATGCATTTCATCACTTGATCTAATGTAGTATCCCTTCTCGATGAAGCCTCATCTCTATTATCTTTCTTTTTTTGGGCACGATCTTCTTGCTCTAATTCTTCCTCCGCCTTTCTTCCTTGTTGAGCAATTAATGTCTGCCTGTACTTCTCACTTATCACGTCATCAATCTGTGACAGGTTAAATCAATTTAAATTTCTCAACATATAAATAGTAACATAAGTGCATGCAGTACGAACCAATTAAACTTACCATCCCATTACCACAGTCGTATGACGTGTCGTACGTGCCACGCTTCTTAGCCTCATCTTCTGACCAATTAAGCATCAACGGATATTCATGAGCCAGTGGATCAAATGCGTCATCATCCAGTGGCTGCACTTTCTCCCAAAACAAGTACTGCATGAACATGAAGTATATTAGCAATTTTTTTCACAAACTATAGTTTGAAAGAAACAAATATAACATAAGATTTACCTCTAGGAGGGCAAGGTTTCCGACCGGCCAAGTAAATTTTGTATGATCTGATAAAGTCTTTGTGATTCCTTCAACGCAAACGCGTAAAGTAAACGCGTTCCAATTAGATGCTTTGATGGCCTCCACATCATGCACTAACTTGTAATAAGCATTAGGAACTTCTTTCGTGGACTGTGGTGCAAGAACCGTGCCTAGAAGAACCAGAACAATTCTACGGAGAAAATCATCATCATACGTGCCACTGGCAACGATGTTCTCAATCAGCTTGTCTATCATCATTTCCCCCGTATTGGAATCTAGAAAGCGACTAGGCACCTTCACCTTCGCCTTTAACCCCCCTTTTCCTAGCGCTTTCATGGCATCTTTGCCCTTATTCTGTAGCCCGAAAATGTCAAACACATCTTCGATGCGCAATGATATCGCACCGTTTTTTGATGGCATGATGAACCTTTTTCTGTCCAACGCATATGATTTAATAATGAACTTGAGCAAACATTTTCGCATGAGCACACTAGGAATCATCAGCATTTTTTCAAGACTAGTGCTTGCAAAACGCTTTTTCTGCCTAGAGTTTAGTTTGCTGACCAAGAGAAACCACTTCTCAACCGAACAAAAAAATCTCTCCGTACTCCACCGTCGCTAGGAATAGGAGCAAAAATAATGTTAGCTACTTTATATGGGTACATGATAAACATGATGAATGCATAGTACCTCGTGCCATGGGATCAGGGCCAGCCCTGGGGGACGATGGCGCGGTGGCGTTGGTGGCAGATGGCGTCGGTCGCAAACTGTAAATAAAATTGCAAGAGGTCGTAAATAATACTTTTAGGTGTTTCGACTAGAACATGAAGGTGGTTTAAGATGCCATAGTATCTTTTATACCATGGTTTTTCTGCTTTATATACCTACAAAAACTGAATTAGGATCAGTTGTCATGCATGCATAATTATTACCAAAACTATAGCAAAACTACAGTATAGCCAAACACTTTGGTGGTTTTGACAGAACTAACAAAAACTATGGTTTCTAATAACCAAAGTATTAGTTGCGCACACATTAGAATACTCTGGTTTTAAATTACATATATAAGCTCATTCACATTACACACATGTTTCCGTACTTTGACAAGGGCAAACTGTAGATAATTCATAGACATATAATCTTGCTCAAGAATCTGTGTTCACTTACTTGGGGGCGTCGACGTTACGTGGCGACGGGGGTGACGGCGTCGGGGGCAGATCGTGTCGGGGCAGTCGGTGTCTGGGGCGTCGGCGTGAGCTGGCGTCGGTGGCAGATGGCGTCGGGGCCATCGCGGGCGTCGGGGGCGTCGGCGTGAGGTGGCGTCGGTGGCAGATGGCGTCGGGGCCGTCGCGGGCATCGGGGTGAGGTGGCGTCGGGGGCGACGTCGGCCGCAGATGGCATCGGGGGAGGCATACGCAGATGGCGTCGGGGGAGGCGTACGCAGATGGCTAGGGTTGGGCGGCGTGTACTGGCGATCGTGGAGGCGGCGTGGAATGGCGATCATGGAGGCATGGAGGCAGCGTCCACTTGGGCTTCGACCCCCGATGGATATGCATGTATACGCGGGGCCTATCCACTATTTTTTTCTACGAACCCATTCATTAATTTTTTTCTCAATCATTAGTTGCGTTGGTTTTTTAAAAGAACCATTATCAAAAATACATTGATTGATACGTACTTTTTCTGACTCCCCAAATGGCACGAGACTTTTCCCACACGTTGGCATCACCGTCGACAGCACCCACGACAATTTGCATATTTTTCTGGCACTTGATGCTTTTCCTGGGATTTTCCCGGCGAAAATGCCCAAAAACACTGGCCGGACGTGAAGCAATGTTCGTTTGGTGTCCGTTTTCATTCCAACCTTGCGTGGGCCCCTACGTAGGCCGTGCCCACATGTAAGCACACTTTGGTGCAATTGCATGCATGCGATCACGTGGACCTTGTGCAACGAGCCCGGTTTCGGTCTACCGGAGGGGGGGGGGTTCCCAACTACGATTTTTTTATCTTACTCCGCCGAATGGCACGAGACTTTTTCGACACGTTGGCATCACCTCCGACAGCACCCATGCCGATTTGCATATTTTTCCGACGCTCGATGCATTTCCTGGGATTTTCCCGGTGAAAATGTCCTAAAACACTGCCCGGACATGACACGACGTTCGTCTTGTGTCCGTTTTTGTTCCAACCTTGCGTGGGCCCGTACGTAGGCCGTGCCCACATGTAAGCACACTTTGGTGCAATTGCATGCATGCGATCACGTGGACCTTGTGCAACGAGCCTGGTTTCGGTCTACCAGAGGGGGGGGGTTCCCAACTACGATTTTTATCTTACTCAGCCAAATGGCACGAGACTTTTTCCACACGTTGGCATCACCGTCGACAGCACCCACGCCGATTTGCATATTTTTGACGCTCGATGCATTTCCTGGGATTTTTCTGGTGAAAATGCCCTAAAACACTGCCCGGACGTGACGCGACGTTCGTTTTGTGTCTGTTTTTGTTCCAACCTTGCGTGGGCCCGTACGTAGGCCGTGCCCACATGTAAGCACACTTTGGTGCAATTGCATGCATGCGATCACGTGGACCTTGTGCAACGAGCCTGGTTTCGGTCTACCAGAGGGGGGTTCCCAACTACGATTTTTATCTTACCCCGCCGAATGGCAAGAGACTTTTTCCACACGTTGGCATCACCGTCGACAGCACCCACGCCGATTTGCATATTTTTCCGACGCTCGATGCATTTCCTGGGATTTTCCCGGTGAAAATGCCCTAAAACACTGTCCGGACGTGACGCGACGTTCGTTCTGTGTCCGTTTTTGTTCCAACCTTGCGTGGGCCCGTACGTAGGCCGTGCCCGCATGTAAGCACACTTTGGTGCAATTGCATGCATGTGATCACGTGGACCTTGTGCAACGAGCCCGGTTTCCGTCTACCGGAGGGGGGTGGGGGGTTCCCAACTACGATTTTTACTTTACTTCGCCGAATGGCACGAGACTTTTTCCACACGTTGGCATCACCGTCGACACCACCCTCGACAATTTTCATATTTTTCCGGCGCTCGATACTTTTCCTAGGATTTTCCCGGTGAAAATGCCCAAACACACTGCCCGGACGTGACGCGACGTTCGTTTTGTCTCCGTTTTCGTTCATTTATAGCGTGGGGCCCTACGTTGGCCCTGCACACATGTATGCACACTTTGGTTCCATTGCATGCATGCGATCATGTAGCCCCAGTGCAACCAGCTCCGTTTCTATGTGCCGGAGGGGGGGGGGGTTCCCAACTACGTTTTTTTCACTCCGCCAAAATGGCACGTGACTTTTTCCGCACGTTGGTATCACCCTCGACAGCACCCACGCCAATTTTCATATTTTTCTGACGCACGATGCATTTCCTAGGATTTTCAAGGTGAAAAACCCCTAAAACACTGGCCGGACGTGACGCAACGTTCGTTTTGTGTCCGTTTTCGTTCCAACCTTGCGTGGGGCCCTACGTAGGCCCTACCCACATGTATGCACACTTCGGTGCAATTGCATGCATGCGATCACGTGGACCTTGTGCAACGAGCCCGGTTTCGGTCTACCGGAGGGGGGGGGGTTCCCAACTACGATTTTTATTTCACTCCGCCGAATGGCACGAGACTTTTTCAACACGTTGGCATCACCGTCGACAGCACCCACGACAATTTTCATATTTTCCCGGCGCTCGATGCTTTTCCTAGGATTTTCCCGGTGAAAATGCCCAAACACACTGCCCGGACGTGACGCGACATTCGTTTTGTCTCCGTTTTCATTCATTTATAGCATGGCGTCCTACGTTGGCCCTGCATACATGTATGCACACTTTGGTGCCATTGCATGCATGCGATCACGTAGCCCCAGTGCAACCAGCTCCGTTTCTTGTGCCGGAGGGAGGGGGGTTCCCAACTATGTTTTTTTTCACTCCGCCAAAATGGCACATGACTTTTTCCGCACGTTGGCATCACCCTCGACAGCACCCACGCCAATTTTCACATTTTTCCGACGCACGATGCATTTCCTAGGATTTTCCCGGTGAAAAACCCCTAAAACACTGGCCGGACGTGACGCAACGGTCGTTTTGTGTCTGTTTTCGTTCCAACCTTGCGTGGGGCCCTAGGTAGGCCCTGCCCACATGTGTGCACACTACGGTGCAATTGCATGCATGCGATCACGTGGACCTTGTGCAACGAGCCCGGTTTCGGTCTACCGGAGGGGGGGGGGGTTCCCAACTACAATTTTTATTTTACTCCGCCGAATGGCACGAGACTTTTTCCACACGTTGGCATCACCGTCGACACCACCCACGACGATTTTCATATTTTTCCGGCGCTCGATGCTTTTCCTAGGATTTTCCCGGTGAAAATGCCCAAACACACTGCCCGGACGTGACGCGACATTCGTTTTGTCTCCATTTTCGTTCATTTATAGCGTGGGGCCCTACGTTGGCCCTGCACACATGTATCCACACTTTGGTGCCATTGCATGCATGCGATCACGTAGCCCGAGTGCAACCAGCTCCGTTTCTGTGTGCCGGAGGGGGGGGGTCCCAACTACGTTTTTTTTCACTCCGCCAAAATGGCACGAGACTTTTTCCACACGTTGGCATCACCCTCGACAGCACCCACGCCAATTTTCATATTTTTCCGACGCACGATGCATTTCCTAGCATTTTTCCGGTGAGAAACCCCTAAAACACTGGCCAGACGTGATGCAACATTCGTTTTGTGTCCGTTTTCATTCCAACCTTGCGTGGGGCCCTACGTAGGCCCTGCCCACATGTATGCACACTTTGGTGCAATTGCATGCATGCGATCACGTAGACCTAGTGCAACCAGCTCCGGTTCGTTCTGCCGGAGGGGGGGGGTCCCAACTACTTTTTTTTGACTCCGCCGAATGGCACGAAACTTTTTCCACACGTTGGCATCACCCTCGACAGAGAATAAAAGTGGTTGTCCGAGTCTTGTCTGAATAACCTATGCTGTTTTTTATTCGTAAGTGCATGCCACAAAACTTGATAAGTGATTTCTTTATGTTTTCTCAAAATATTTATGTAATAAATTTGTATTTTGTACTGTCCTATGTGAAATAGTCCGTAGTTTCAAAATTGTATGTGTTATACTACCTGGGCTGACTGACGTGGTGAAAAAACGCACCCGGCCGTGTTATTGTCCCATGCCATGTTTTTCCCGTGTTATTATTCTCTCATGCATGTTTTTAACATACAGGTCGCCACAAACCCGCGCATGCACAGAAGATCGCACCCAACTTAAAAAAAGAAGATCACACCCACCGAATCGCACCTACCTCATCCCAGCTGCCCAACCAGCGCCTCCCTCGGATCCCGCCACCACGCACCGACCGGATCAGCTTCGCTCCCTGCGCCCAGCGACTCTGAGCCTCCCGACCACATCCTCCTCGATCTCCCCACCCCCATGCGCGCCTCTGATGAGGACATCAATACCATTGTTACACCCACAGCCCCTACTGTTACATATACTGGACCAATTACTAGAGCTCGCGCACGCCAATTAAATTACCAGGTACTTTCGTTTCTTGGTAATGATTCTAATGTTCATGAGATTATGATGCTGCCTAAATTGGATACATTTGTTTTGCTTTCAAATGAAGGGCCTAGCTTGGAGAAGGATGAACATTGGAGCAAGAACATGCATGAAGTTGATGGCATGCGCAAGGGGATCAAGAACGGAGTTACAAGTGATGATTTCAGGACTTTGAAGCCGCCATAAGGAGTGCATGAAGCCATGGACGAAATATACAAGATGCCACTTCATAATATTCGTCCATAGGCTATTCTAGGTGCTGCGTCACCTTATTAATGGGCCAGGCCCATGTAATTTTGAAATACTTAAGTATAGGCTATTTTTAGAGTCCGTATGTGTGGGAAAACAAGAGTTAGGGTTGGTTTCGGACCCCACCCTCAAGGGCCACGAAATTCCCCTCTCTTCCTCCATATATACAGCCCTTAGGGCGTCGTTTAGACTTTGGGATTTGTTTAGTTAAAAGTTAGCCATTGCAACTTCGTGTACTTCGTTTGTGTCCAACGACCAGACCAAGACCGCTTACGGATCCCCACCATTATCAATACCTCATATATATTTGCAATATTCAGATTGCTTTATCATATTCTTGCTCGTTCTTCGATTGCTTGCAGGAATAGACCTTCGTGGTCAGGCTGACCGTGCTTCCGGCATCGTCAGTAACCTCAGGAGATTGGTTTAGCGATTGCTAAGGCGCGACGTCTCGCACGTTCGTAGTCGGATCGTCAAGGTCGACTCCCACAGAAAACGATAGCCACCATCTCATCGAAACATCGGGACACCTTTGCCTCTATCAAGTGGTATCAGATTTCCAGGTTGCTCGGTGAGATTTTTACAGTTTTTCGTAGATTAGATCGAGTCTGTTCTTCATACCTACAGTCCACGAAAAAGCCACAAAAAAATTAGGGTTAGTTCATCATATCCGAACCAATCTGAGCCTTTGCATAATCTTTTTAGGGTTTTTGCTTTGTTGAATTTGCGGTTGCATCGTCGTGTCAAGTTGCTGGTCTTAGAGTCTAGTCTTTTAGAGTTTCGAGTTCTGGTCATAAGTTGTCACGCCGCCGCCGCACCATCATCATCGCCCATCTACCACTTTTGCTTATCCGCCACCGCTCTGAATCCTTATCCATATACCACTACCAATCCGTATCCATATACCACCATCAATCTCTATCCATATACCACCACCGCTACCATATACCACCACCGCTGCCATATACCACAACCATATATCCACCACCAATCCGAGTTCTTCTCATATTAGGTTTGTTCTTGAGATCAATCTCAATTCCGATTCGTGTTTCCTTGCCTGCGTAGGTCTCCAAAAAAAAAGTCTAGACCCCCGGGCAGTTTTTAGCCAAAATTTTCACGGGCAAAAATTTTTTCCCTATCCTATTTTTAGGCTTTTCTGAGTCTTTTGAGCCACGTGCCATCATAGTGATTTTTGTCGACTTTTCGTCGTCGCTGCCCTGATTTCCGAAAAAAGTGATTTCGTGCCCATCCTATCAGTTTGACGAGGGAAGAGTTTTGAGACACTCGCCATTATAGTTGATTTTTCGCAAAAAAAGAGGAGCGCAAAAAAGGAGCGCAAAAAAAGAAAGAGTTCCAGAGTGTGGCTTTTCCCTTATTTACGTGCAGGCGCCGTGATTTTGTTAGTGTTCTAGGCTCGCGTCTCTAGCACGGTCTAGCCTAGGACCAGCACAGTACCGTCGTTGAGCGTTTATTCAACTTTGCATCTCTGAATTGATTATTGCTGACCCTTTTTGCTACCATACTATAAGCCTTCCCAGCTCCACATACATCTACGTCGTGCGTTTGACTCTCCCTGGCAATCGCTCTATCCAAGCTTTTGAGAGTTTTGACTACAACGGTTGCCGATCACCGCCTGCTGCTGGGTAAGAACTGGTAAGAATTTGAGATTTGCTTGACGGATTTGTGACACCCGCCACCACCACCTCTTGTTAGTATTCTGTAGGATCATATTCTTGTGTGTTTTCTATTGTTGCTAACCATGGCAGGATCACAAGCCGACGAGACTGACTGGGAGAACATGACGAATCAGGAGTTGCATGATAAATTTCAGCAAATGATGAATGGACAGGTGCAGGATGTGCTAAACAGATTTGAAGAGGCCATGGAGAAGATAGATGACATGGAGAAGACGTTCGAAACAAAGCTCGATAACAGGTTTAATGAATTGCTCGCGCGTCTTCCACCACCACCACCGGCTGCACCTAACGCACCTCTACAACAACAACAACGACGACTACCTACACATCGTGAAACAGCCCTCCGCCGAGCGAGCCGTCTCCCTCTTGCACCTGGCCAAACTGTTGGTGCTGCTGTTGCTACTTCTGTGGCTCCTGCTGCTGATGCGGAGGAGGATGATTTTGCTGGCGATTACGAGGATGAGGTTGATCAAAATCAGAACTACGTGCCACCACCAGCACAGCAACCATCAGGTCGTCCACATGCAAATAATGGCAATGGTAGGGCTCACCCTCAGGTACGAGATCATGACCATCTCCCTAAACTAAAATTGAATATTCCACCATTTGAGGGTAGATATGTTCCTGATATATATCTTACTTGGGAGTTAGAAACTGAACAACGATTTACATGTTTACAATATCCCGAGGAGAGACGTGTTCCTGCTGCTGTTTGTGCATTCACTAGTTTTGCATGTGTTTGGTGGTCTGAGCATTGTAGATTATATCCCATTCCTGCTACTTGGGCTGCTTTGAAAACTGCTATGCGTACTCGTTGGGTTCCACCATATTATCAACGTGAATTACTTCAAAAATTGCAGCGCTTAAGACAGGGAAAAAATTCTGTAGAAGAATATTATCAGGAATTACAAACTGGCATGATTAGATGTGGTATTGTTGAGGAGAATGAAGCTATGCTTGCACGTTTTATGGGTGGATTAAATAGAGAGATTCAGACGATTCTAGAGTATAAGGAGTATACTAATATCACTCGTTTATTCCATCTTGCTTGTAAAGCTGAACGTGAAGTGCAGGATCGACAGGCATTGGCGCGGACTAACTTTTCTGCAGGTCGACCTTCTTCATGGACACCACGTGCATCATCTACTTCCACACGTTCTGCTTCACCGGCGCCTCCGTCGGCTGCCACCTCCAACCGTGATACAATAAAGCAGGCACAATCACCACTATCTGCCAAGAGCACACCTTCTGGGCCTGCAAAGAGCTCTTCTTCATCCATGGCATCAACAGGGCAAACACATGATATTATTTGTCGACGTTGCAAGGGTGGAGGTCATTATGCGAGAGAATGCCCATCTAAGCGTGTGATGATTGTTACTGAGGATGGTGGGTATGAGTCCGCTAGTGACTATGATGAGGAGACTTTGGCTCTTATTACACGTGACGAACACGGTGGAGACGATTCTGATCATGAGACGCAATACATGGCTCCTGAAGATGCTGACAGGTATGAATGTTTAGTTGCTCAACGTGTTTTGAGTGTGCAGGTTACACAAGCTGAGCAAAATCAGAGGCATAATTTGTTCCATACAAAGGGAGTTGTGAAGGAACGTTCTGTTCGCGTGATCATAGATGGAGGGAGTTGCAACAACTTGGCTAGCATCGAGATGGTGGAGAAGCTATCTCTCACCACAAGACCACATCCACATCCTTACTACATCCAATGGTTCAACAACAGCGGCAAGGTTAAGGTAACACGTACTGTTCGTGTGCATTTTAGTATCTCTACATATGCTGATTATGTTGATTGTGATGTGGTACCTATGCAAGCATGTTCCTTATTACTTGGTAGACCATGGAAATTTGATAAAAATTCTGTACACCATGGTAGAAACAATCAGTATACTCTTGTTCATAACGATAAAAAATATTACTTTGCTTCCTATGACTCCTGATTCCATTTTGAAAGATGATATTAATAGAGCTAATAAAGCAAAACAGGAGACAAATAAGAGTGAAAGTCAGATTGTGGCAAAAGAATTTGAGCACCAAATGAAGCCTAATAATAAACCATCTACTATTGTTTCTGAAATTAAATTGAAAAGTGCATGTTTACTTGCCACCAAATCTGATATTGATGAGCTAGATTTCAGCAAATCTGTTTGCTATGCTTTTGTGTGCAAAGAGGCATTATTTTCATTCGAGGACGTGCCTTCCTCTTTGCCCCCTGCTGTCACTAACATTTTGCAGGAGTTCGCTGACGTCTTTCCACAAGACGTGCCACCGGGATTACCACCTATTCGCGGGATTGAGCATCAAATTGACTTAATTCCCGGTGCATCATTACCCAACCGGGCACCATACCGTACCAATCCAGAGGAGACGAAGGAGATTATGCGTCAAGTACAAGAACTGCTCGACAAAGGTTATATACGCGAATCCCTTAGTCCTTGTGCTGTTCCTATCATTTTAGTGCCGAAAAAGGATGGTACGTCGCGTATGTGCGTTGATTGTAGAGGCATTAATAATATTACTATTCGTTATCGTCATCCTATTCCTAGGCTAGATGATATGCTTGATGAATTGAGTGGCTCTACAATATTCTCCAAAGTTGATTTGCGTAGTGGTTACCATCAAATTCGTATGAAATTGGGAGATGAATGGAAAACAACATTTAAAACTAAGTTTGGATTATATGAGTGGTTAGTCATGCCTTTTGGGTTAACTAATGCACCTAGTACTTTCATGAGGTTAATGAACGAAGTTTTACGTGCTTTCATTGGACGATTTGTGGTAGTTTACTTTGATGACATATTGATTTATAGCAAATCTTTGGAGGAACATTTGGAACATTTACGTGCTGTTTTTATTGCTCTACGTGATGCACGTTTGTTTGGTAACCTTGGAAAGTGCACCTTTTGCACCGACCGAGTATCTTTTCTTGGCTATGTTGTTACTCCACAGGGAATTGAAGTTGATAAAGCCAAGATTGAAGCTATTGAGAGTTGGCCGCAGCCCAAAACGGTCACACAAGTGAGGAGTTTCCTTGGCCTCGCTGGTTTCTATAGGCGTTTTGTGAGAGATTTCAGCACCATTGCTGCACCTCTCAACGAGCTTACAAAGAAGGATGTGCCTTTTGTTTGGGGTACCGCACAGGAAGAAGCCTTCACGGTATTGAAAGATAAGTTGACACATGCTCCTTTACTCCAACTTCCTAATTTCAATAAGACTTTTGAGCTTGAATGTGATGCTAGTGGAATTGGATTAGGAGGTGTGTTATTACAAGATGGAAAACCTGTTGCATACTTTTCTGAAAAATTGAGTGGGCCTAGTCTGAACTATTCTACTTATGATAAAGAATTGTATGCTCTTGTTCGGACCTTAGAAACATGGCAACATTATTTATGGCCCAAGGAATTTGTTATACATTCTGATCATGAATCTTTGAAACACATTAAAAGTCAAGCAAAACTGAACCGTAGACATGCTAAATGGGTTGAATTCATTGAGACTTTCCCTTATGTGATTAAACACAAGAAGGGTAAAGAAAATGTTATTGCTGATGCCTTGTCTCGTCGTTATACTATGCTTTCACAACTTGACTTTAAAATATTTGGTTTGGAGACCATCAAAGATCAATATGTTCATGATGCTGAATTTAAAGATGTATTGCAGAATTGTAAGGAAGGGAGAACTTGGAACAAGTTCGTTCTTAACGATGGATTTGTGTTTCGTGCTAACAAGCTATGCATTCCAGCTAGCTCCGTTCGTCTTTTGTTGTTGCAGGAGGCGCATGGAGGAGGATTAATGGGACACTTTGGCGTCAAGAAGACGGAGGATATACTTGCTACACATTTCTTTTGGCCAAAGATGAGACGGGATGTTGAGCGTTTTGTTGCTCGCTGCACTACATGTCAAAGAGCTAAGTCACGACTCAATCCTCATGGTTTATATATGCCTTTGCCTGTACCTAGTGTTCCTTGGGAGGATATATCTATGGACTTTGTTTTAGGTTTACCTAGAACAAAGAAGGGGAGGGATAGCATATTTGTTGTCGTGGATAGGTTCTCGAAAATGGCACACTTTATACCATGTCATAAAAGCGATGATGCTGTTAATGTTGCTGATTTGTTCTTTCGTGAAATTATTCGCTTACATGGTGTGCCAAATACTATTGTTTCAGATCGTGATACTAAATTTCTTAGCCACTTTTGGAGATGTTTATGGGCTAAGTTGGGGACTAAGCTGCTTTTTAGTACTACTTGTCACCCCCAAACTGATGGACAAACTGAAGTAGTCAATAGAACATTGTCTACTATGCTTAGGGCTGTTTTGAAGAATAACAAGAAAATGTGGGAAGAATGCTTGCCTCATATTGAATTTGCTTATAATCGTTCATTGCATTCTACTACTAAGATGTGCCCTTTTGAAATTGTGTATGGTTTCCTACCTCGTGCACCTATTGATTTGTTGCCTCTTCCATCTTCGGAGAAGGTTAATTTTGATGCTAAAGAACGTTCTGAATTGATTTTAAAAATGCATGAGTTAACTAAGGAAAACATTGAGCGTATGAATGCTAAATATAAACTTGCTGGAGATAAGGGTAGAAAACATGTTGTGTTTGCACCTGGAGATCTTGTTTGGTTACATTTGCGTAAAGATAGATTTCCTAATCTGCGCAAATCAAAGCTAATGCCACGTGCTGATGGTCCTTTTAAGGTTTTAGAGAAAATAAATGATAATGCATATAAACTTGAGCTACCTGCAGATTTTGGGGTTAGTCCCACTTTTAATATTGCAGATTTGAAGCCTTATTTGGTGAGGAAGATGAGCTTCCGTCGAGGACGACTTCATTTCAAGAAGGGGAGGATGATGAGTACATCAATACCATTGTTACATCCACATCCCCTACTGTTACATATACTGGACCAATTACTCGATCTCGCGCACGCCAATTAAATTACCAGGTACTTTCGTTTCTTGGTAATGATTCTAATGTTCATGAGAATATGATGCTGCCTAAATTGGATACATTTGTTTTGCTTACAAATGAAGGGCCTAGCTTGGAGAAGGATGAACATTGGAGCAAGAACACGCATGGAGTTGATGGCATGCGCAAGGGGATCAAGAATGGAGTTACAAGTGATGATTTCAGGACTTTGAAGCCACCATAAGGAGTGCATGAAGCCTTGGATGAAATATACAAGATGCCACTTCATAATATTCGTCCATAGGCTATTCTTGGTGTTGCGTCACCTTATTATTGGGCCAGGCCCATGTAATTTCTAAAATACTTAAGTATAGGCTATTTTTAGAGTCCGTATGTGTGGGGAAACAAGAGTTAGGGTTGGTTTCGGACCCCACCCTCAAGGGCCACGAAATTCCCCCCCCCCTCTTCCTCCATATATACAGCCCTTACGGCGTCGTTTAGACCTTGGGTTTTGTTTAGTTAAAAGTTAGCCATTGCAACTTCGTGTACTTCGTTTGTGTCCAACGACCAGACCAAGACCGCTTACGGATCCCCACCATTATCAATACCTCATATATATTTGCAATATTCAGATTGCTTTATCATATTCTTGCTCGTTCTTCGATTGCTTGCAGGAATAGACCTTCGTGGTCAGGCTGACCGTGCTTCCGGCATCGTCAGTAACCTCAGGAGATTGGTTTAGCGATTGCTAAGGCGCAACGTCGTGCATGTTTGTAGTCGGATCATCGAAGTCGTCTCCACCAAATCGATAGTTATCATCTCATCGAAAGATCGGGACCCTCGCCTCTATCAGCCTCCAACATGTCTCCCGCAAACGTAGGCATCCTCCTCGATCTCCCCGCCCCCATGCACGCCTCCAACACATCTCCCGCAACGTGTACTGCCTATTCAACGCCCACACACAAAATTTTTTTGCCCGACCGCGACTCGGGACGGCAACACACGGACCAGTATGTGGGTCCAACAGGGCAGTGACACTTCAAAGGCACTCAACAGCTACTGCACGCCCGGCTATTTAAGCCGCTCCTCACTCGCCCCGCTTCCGAGGTGGGACTAAACACGGAGTGTTGCCCCGAGCGGGCGAGGGGAGGGGGTGATACGTCTCCGTCGTATCTATAATTTTTGATTGTTCCATGCCAATATTCTACAACTTTCATATATTTTTGGCAACTTTTTATACTATTTTTGGGACTAACATATTGATCCAGTGCCGAGTGCCAGTTCCTGTTTGTTGCATGTTTTTTGTTTCGCAAAATATCCATATCAAACGAAGTCCAAACGGAACAAAAATTGACAGAGAGTTTTTTGGAATATATATGATTTTTGGGAAGAAGAATCCACGCGAGACGATGCTCGAGGGGCCCACGAGGTAGGGGGGCGCGCCCCAGGGTGTTAGGCGCGCCCCTGACCCTCGTGGCCACCCCGTAAGGCGGTTGGTTCCCTTATTTCGCCGCAAGAAAGCTAATATCCGGATAGAGATTGTGTTAAAATTTCAGCCCAATCGGAGTTACGGATCTCCGGGAATATAAGAAATAGTGGAAGGGAAGAATCTGGGAACGCAGAAACAGAGAGAGACAGAGAGACAGATCCAATCTCGGAGGGGCTCTCGCCCCTCTCGTGCCATGGAGGCCATGGACCAGAGGGGAAACCCTTCTCCCATCTAGGGAGGAGGTCAAGGAAGAAGAAGAAGGAGGGGGGCTCTCTCCCCCTCGCTTCCGGTGGCACCGGGACGCCACCGGAGGCCATCATCATCACCGCGATCTACACCAACACCTCCGCCATCTTCACCAACATCTCCATCACCTCCCCCCCTCTATCTACAGAGGTCCACTCTCCCGCAACCCGCTGCACCCTTTACTTGAACATGGTGCTTTATGCTTCATATTATTATCCAATGATGTGTTGCCATCCTATGATGTCTGAGTAGATTTTCGTTGTCCTATCGGTGGTTGATGAATTGCTATGATTGATTTAATTTTCTTGTGGTTATGTTGCTGTCCTTTGCTGCCCATCATATGATTGCGCGCGTGGATCACACCCTAGGGTTAGTTTGTATGTTGATAGGACTATGTATTGGAGGGCAAGAGTGACGGAAGCTTCAACCTAGCATAGAAATTGATGCATACGGGATTGAAGGGGGACCATTATATCTTAATGGTATGGTTGGGTTTTACCTTAATGAACATTAGTAGTTGCGGATGCTTGCTAATAGTTCCAATCATAAGTGCATAGAATTCCAAGTAAGGGATGACATGCTAGCAGTGGCCTCTCCCACATAATACTTGCTATCGGTCTAGTAAAGTAGTAAATTGCTTAAGGGACAATTTCGCAACTGCTACCACCACTTTTCCACACTCGCTATATTTACTTTAGTTGCTTCTTTACCTTAACAGCCCCTAGTTTTATTTTCATGCTCCTTACTTTCTTGCAAGCCTTTCCGAAAACACCTACAAAGTACTTCTAGTTTCATACTTGTTCTAGGTAAAGCGAACGTCAAGCGTGCGTAGAGTTGTATCGGTGGTCGATAGAACTTGAGGGAATATTTGTTCTACCTTTACCTCCTCATTGGGTTCGACACTCCTACTTATCGAAAACTATTGCGATCCCCTATACTTGTGGGTTATCAGGGGGCGTCGGCCATGGGCCGTGGGAGGGGCTGAGTGGCGCCCTTCCTCGATGGGCCGAACTGGGCCGCCCGGTCACAGTGCAGAAACGGCCTGATGAGCCCTGCGGCGGCCGCGTGCACTGAGGGACGCGTTGCAGCGTGAGTTTGGTCCCACCTCGGAAGTGGAGGGGCGCGAGGAGCGACTTAAATAGCTGCCTCCGCCCCCTCTTTCGAACTCCTCTGCTATTACTCACCACTGCCCCGTTGCACCCCGATGCTGGGCCCTTTAGTGGGCTCAATCAGCCGCCCGTGTCGCCTTCAGGCTTGATATGGGTATGTTCTGTAAGCTACTATGGCTCAACATCGGTGGTTGGGAATTTTTTAAGTAACTAAATTTTTTTGCCGGTATTTCATGTGGTCGCTTCATCTTTTTACTTTCATGTGTTTACTTCATATTTTTTTCAAAATCAAAATATCCCATTAATAACAAAAACATGTTCATGTGTTTACTTCATCTTTTTTACTTTCATGTGTTCACTTCATATTTTTCCAAAATCAAAATCTCCCATTAATAACAAAAAACATTTTCATGTGTTTACTTCATATTTTTACTTTCATGTGTTTACTTCATATTTTTACAAAATCAAAATATCCCATTAATAACAAAAACATTTTCATGTGTTTACTTCATCTTTTCCTGCTCAGGTTACGTGCAGTGAAGTGTTCGTGTTAGATGCACCCTGTGGCGTACCCTCGCGTTTGCGTGCATGGCGCATGCACGTGCACTTGGTGCTGTTAGGTGCACTCCGTGGTGCATGCGTGCGTTTGCGTGCATGGAACATGCATGTGTGTCCGCTGTCGTCGGTGGTGCGTGCTTTTGATATGTTGGGGTTGTTTGGACTGTGTCTTTTTTTCTTTTGATTTTGGTTGTAGCAGTTTTTTGTATTTTCAGATAATTTTGTTCCCAGTGCTGAAATTTTTGTATTTGCAGATAATTTTGTTCCCAGTGCTGAAGAGGCTATTGCTGCGTCTGGTGCTTCATATTATTGGTTTAGTAAATCTATTGCTGTTGATGCAGCTGTTCAGAGGGGCCGTTCGTATTATGGGCAGTCCGGATCTTACATGTCAGTCGTGTGGGGCTTTTTATTGGTTTCGTGAGGGCTCAACTTATCACCTGGCGTCTACTATTGGAAGACCTGTTTATTATACAACCATTCCATTACTCATTGAAACAACATAATTTCATTCATATTTAGAATATTTTACATTCGAACAAAATTTTACATGAAAGAAGATTAACACTAAAACAAATCTAACTACTCCTCGCTACTCAGAAGATCAACCACTACGGTCTGGCCGCCGTCTTCGCCACCGTCTGAGTCATCGGAACTGCCGAGGTATCCGAAAAATTCCTCCACGGTAGCCGACTCCTGCACTAGTGTATCGGTCGAGTCCCTAATCGCCTGCCAGTATCTCGGCTCGTCTGCCGGGTCCCTCGGGTCAACAATATCCGCCGGCGGCATCCAACCGGTCTCCGACGTGGAGTTCCAGATCGCGCGGATCAAACCCGACGACTCCAATGGGTCGCCCTCCTCTTGTATCGCCGCCAGTTCTGACGGGATCTGAAACTCAGGGGCGCCTGATGGAGCAGCGGGCGTGGCGGCAGGATTAGCCGGGGCGCCTGCGCGAGCGCGCCGACCGGCACGGGCCTGCACGACCGGTACGACGGGGGGGGGGGGGGGGGGGGGGGGGGGGGGGCGAGGGGCGCGTTCGGAGCGTACGCGCGGATGCCCCGAGACTTGTAGAAGCTGGCCACCATGTCGAAGTCGCGGCCTTGCCAAAAGTTCAAGCGACCTTCGGGGTTCCATGGACCGGGTTGTGCCGGCCCAGGCGTGGCATAGCCGGTGCTCGTCACGTGCCAGCCGTGTGCTAGGCGACGCGACGGCGGCACGGGGATGCCGTGCCGGTAGATATACACTGTCTGCGCCCCGATGAGGCTAGAGGGCCACATACTGCCCGGCGCGGCGCCACGTCCACCACCAGTGCCGACGCGTCCACCGCCGCTGCCGTCGCCTCTCGCCCAACGACTGCTCCCTGCGCCTCCACTGCCGCCTCCCCAGCCGAACCAACGACGGCCGAAGCATCAGCGTCCACGAGGCATTGCACCGGAGAGAGGAGAGGCGGGGGTGGGGGCGGGTTCTAAGAGGAGAGGCGGGGTCGGGGCCGTTTTCTATGAGGCGAGCGCGGGTCTTGGGCGGTTTTATGGGCAGGGGCGTTGGACGGGCGCGCCCAGCGATAGGCATCGGGGCACAGACCGTCGGCAGCGGGAAGCGGGCAGCGGGGGGCAGGAAGCGTTGGGGCACGCGTGGCAGGCGAGGCGGCAGCCAGCAGCGCGGCAGCGGGCAACGGGGGGCAGGCGGCAGCGCCTCAGCGGGGGAGGCCGACGCGAGGCGGCAGCTGAGCAGCGGCGCAGGCCGAGGCGAAAGCGGGGGTGGCCGACGCGAGGCGGAAGCGGGGGTGCAGCGGGGGTGGGCGAGGCGGAAGCGGGCGGCAGGCGTCAGCGGGGGTGCAGCGTGGCAGGCGGCAGCGGGGCCCGTAACCGCGCCATGCATGCCTATCCGCGCGTACATAGCGGGGTGGAAGCGGGCGGGCGCGTAATTAGCGTAGGACGTGGGGGGTGGGCGTGCTGGCGGGGCGACCCGGCCGAAAAAAACAAGGTGCGTATACGAATACGTAGACGTTGCGATTGGGACAGCGGGCGGGCGGCCTCTTTTCAATTTTTGCCGATCATGCCCTCCGTTATGAAGGGGTATGGGACAATCTTAGCCGTTCTTGTGTTGGAGGGGGTCTACCGAAGCGGAAGTGTTTAGATAAATATATAGATTTGGCAATGCTAAATACATCAAAGGAAAAATGACTTGGCAAATCTGATCAATAGAATAAAGCAAAATCAAAAGAAAATTTGCTGGATAGAGCTGTTGTATGTAGTTGACACGCTCGATGAGTGACCATCACACCAAGAGTGACATCACCATACTGCAAAGTGCGAAGCTACCACTTAAACTCGGATACCCAGTGCATCTTATTCCCAACTAATGGCCCTTAGGCTGCTCCGGTGCCACATGGTATTCTTAACTTCCTAGTCTTTTCTCAATACAGAGTACATGGTACGTTCAGGATAGGATGAGGATGACTGCATGCCGCACTTGGTGCAGATGCAAATATTTGTTAGAATTATGACATTTTTCACTAGAATCAGTATAAAAAGTGTCAAATATATAATTATATATTTTATAAGGTTCTTCAACATATTAACATTATGGTAACCCTTGCCACTCAAAATGACCTGTATTTTGCGTGCACACTCAGCACACTGCTGGTAAAAGAAGAATATCCATTGCAATGCCACTGTGAAAAAGAAAAATAAGAATACCTTATTATGACTAAGTGTAGCAAACCTAATGATTATGAAAGGATATAATTATTGGCCTTACCAAATTCGACTGGTATTAACTAAAAGATCTTTTCTCCTGAAAGAAAGTGAATTTTCACTCATGTGAATCCTTAAAAGCTTCAGGTTTGCTAATTTAATCAGAGCAAATTGATAAGCTTAATTATGGTGTAACTGTATGCATGTACTGAACAAAAAGAAAAGCAAATTATCGAGCTACTTTCACGTCTAAAATTGAAAGGAACACAAACAAAGCTTTTTTGGATTGAATCTAATAACATCTAGCATGTTATTATATTGGCAGATAGGCAATAATTTAGACCCTGACATGATTAGGTTCGACTGATATTGATGCTTTAGTTCATACCTGGCAGGTCACGGAAAAATATTGGCAACGTAAACTTTATGGGAGCGCCTAGAACTCAGCTGAATGAGATATAGTTTGGTCTCATTCAGATGACATCAGGATGACATCATCATGTATTGATACTGGTATTGTACCTTCGTGATCGATAGCTTTTTTTTGAGGCACCGTGATCGATGGGAGGTCCTATACGACGCATTCTGCGTCAAAGTGTTGGGCGTTCGCACAAGGGGGGTTCGCTAGTGGGCTGTTTGGGTCGCGTTTCTCTGTTTCTTTGTTGGGCGCGCGTTTTGAAAACCGTTTGTACTGTTTCGTGGATGTTGCTTTCTCTGTTTCGTGCGTGTTTGTTTCTCTGTTTCTTTTCTTGTTCTGTTTCTCTCTGTTGCTTCTGTTGTTTCTTTGTCAAAGGAAGAACAGTTCCAATAAAAGAGAAAAATAATGACAACTTATTTTGCAAACTTATTTTCCAACAAAGGAAATGTTTCTTTGTCAAAGGAAGAACAGTTCCAATAAACTTGACAAACAGTAGTAAAAGAAGAGTTTGAAATGTGCAACAAAGAATCAGTATAAGAAAAAAACATACAGAAAAAATACATGGAAAATAAGAATATAAATATTTGAGCTTCTTTGCAAACTTATTTTGCATATTTAAGCCTTATTAAAAATTGAACGTAATGCAAGAAAATATAACTGGGGAACCATGTTAAACAAAAAGTAGATTAGTTTCCTCATGGAACTGTTCCTTTGAGTTGAAAAAAATTCTTGCATTGGGACCCTTGAGAATTAAAAAGGGAAATATGTTTCCCAAAGAAATTGGTTGCTCGTTTACAAAAATGTTTCAACTGTTTTCAGACATTGTTTACACCCAAAGTTCTTGCAAAGAAACTATCACTAGACCATTAAGAGAAAAAAAGATAGCTCTATCGTTAAGGAAACATTTTTCGCATCGAAGTATTCCTTTGAGTTGAATCTTGCAGTGCAACTTCCCTTGAAGGTGACAGCATTAATGAGACCCTTGAGAATAGAAAGAAGAAATATGTTAATTGGAAACACAGGTGCAGAACATTTCATCATTGGGATTCTTTTTGCTTGAAACTTTTAGAGTAACTAATAAGAATAATGATACCTTTCAGAATAGAAAGAATAAGGATGTTAATTGAACTTACATGTTGATTTGAGAAGTTACCTGAGGTTACTGTCATGTGCAGAACAAGTAAAAAATGGCCTTCCAAGCTTCACTTCAATATGCGGAAACCCTGTTGAAACATACACGCGATTAGAAGAAAAGAAGAATAGGCTCTAAGAAATTGGGAAACAATAGGCTCTAAGAAAAAAACAACTCTTTTATGTCATTGGGAAACAAAAAAAGAACTTACATGTCTCTGCAGGAAAGAAGTTACTAACGGGAGCTAAATTTCATTGTGCTTGCAAGTTACAATCTTGAAAAGGAATTTTTGACGTAGAGCATGTAAATCATCCTACAGTATTTTAGAAAGAGTTGTTGTTTAATTCCTGATATGTTACAAGTAATGACCAAAAAAGAAAAGATATGACTATTACTTACATTAGAGAAACCTTCCAAACCGAGACCTTTGTAGTTGCTAACATACTGAAGAAGGAAAATTCCTGAGTCATACATGTCAAAGAAAAAAAATTAAAAAATCAGTTACATACTTAGTATGGAAAATATTGTGAATTTAAATTACTTTTAATCTGCTTTTTTGGAGAAAGAACCAAAAAGTTGCTGGTGGCTGGTTTAAATCTTGTAAAATGGGAGATTTCCATGGAGAACCCACCTGAAATTGACCTTGGGAGCTGGTACAAATCTTGATTCGAAATTTCGTATGCTAAAAGAACTAGAATTTCCATATGTACCAGCAAACAAAACCTTGAAGTTGTGGATAACTGTAGCGACCCGACCTCAGATGGTCAAGTCTCTGTGCTTCAGTGTCATCCCTGGATCGGTAATGCTGACACACACACACAGTACTCGAAGGATTTATAACAGAGTAGCAATCACACACTTATTACATTGAATGTATCAAGAGAGAACTCATTACAGTAATATGGCTTAAGGCCATCTAATACGATAACAGCGCAAGGCTGGGAAGATAAAGTGAGTCCATCAACTCCAACGGCATAGATGAGCTGCACGACAACGACCTAACGAACCTTACTCCTCGTCTGAAAAGTCTGCAACATAATACATTGCAGACCGGAAACGGGTCAACACATGGAATATGCTGGCAAAGTAACACAGTAGAGCAAGAACAGAATAATGCTATCACTACATGCATATTTGGCTGGTGGAAAGCTCTATGGTTACAGTTTTGCGAAAAGCCAATTTTTCCCTACAACAAAGGAATAGATTTTAATTTAACTATCATGGTGGTTGAACAACATTGAGAAGGTTCCTCCAACTCAATCCCAATTAAAGTGATTAACAACCCAACAATATTAGTTAAACATGATGAGATACTTGTGATAACCCAAGTACTAGATACTCAAGAATTGTCCATAACCGGGGACACGGCTAACCATGATTAGATTGTACACTCTGCAGAGGTTTGCACACTTTTCCCCACAAGACTTGATCGCCTTCGTTGGTTTTCTCGCACTACAGGGTGTTTGAGAAATGGATGACCGAGACACAGTCTTTCAGAAACATTAACTCTCTACTTCGGACAGACCATACCAAACCTACATCCCACTACCTGCTGATCTGCCTCTTCAAGAGCTTCACGTAACTTACTCAACTATGCTAGAGCCCATAATAGCTTGTGGCTGCACACGGAAGTTTCTAGCATGAATCATCTCAGTTCCCTTTGAGGCTGGGTGGCGGTCCATAGGAAGATCACACGGGTACTCCGGGATTTCCAAAAAAAATACAGGCAACACTGGGTACTCCAGGGGCCTCAATCCACCCAGTTGTTTGATTAAGTTGCCACCTTAAGTTGAACCATTAATTAACAAGATCACATCTGTCATGGATTTCACTCAAACCCAAACCACGTCTACGAGCATAGCATAGCATAGTATATAAGCAACGCGTAGAGTAACTCCCAAGGGTTTGAAAGTAACAGGGCAATAGGTTCTACCTCAACAACTACTTCCCAACCCACAAGTTAATGACATCCTAATCATGCAATGTTTGAGGATTGGATCTAATGCATAAAAACTGGGTGATAAAGGGGTATGATCAAAGTGTTATTTGCCTTGCCGACGATCTGTGAAACCTAGGGACTCGTAGTAGCACGCTTCGCACTCCGGGTGTTATATCGCAAGCAAACAATAGCATACATAAGTAACAAGCAACGATGCACAAGCAAAACTCAAATAAAAGAGGCTTGACCAGAAGTTTCAACTTAAGAACTCCGGCTTGCAAAAAAAATCAAATCAAACGGAGCAACGAAACTCACACGACGAAAGAAAGAAGCTTCATTTACTAATCTGAAACTAGGTCAAATTTTATAGTAGCAAAAACTTGTTTGAGTTGGTTAAACGGAGGGTTTCGGGACGAAACTCTAGGCGCTTGAATTGCCTTATTCCGACTAACGAGCGAAAAGATAAACAGAAACTAAGATCGGATCAGAAATCGCGATCAGAAAAATCGTGGAATAAATCCGATAAAAGAAAACTCACGAACAGACTAACGAATGAGCGTTCGTTAGCTGTAACTAACGGGCGAAAACCGTTCGTTAAAACGAACGTACGGACGAACGTCCGCTAACTAGAAGAACCGAGAAAAACCGACGAATCCGAAAAAAACGGATTTAGGGTTTTCTAAAAAAACCGAACGGTTTTAAAAAAACCGGTGGCGGAGTCCGATGGCTACCTCTGGCGAGGGGGCTCCGGTGGGGCGGGGCAGCGGCGGGGCGGCGGCTCGCGGGGCTGCAGCGGCAGCGGTGGGGCTGGCTAGCGCGGGCGGCGGCGGGGCTGGCGGCGGTGGCGGTGGCGGTGGTGTTTTGGGGCGGGGGTGGCGGCGTATATAAAGGAGGCGGGGCGGCGACTTGGAGGAGGGGGCAAGGCGCGGCGGAGGCGGAGTCCAACTCGGACTCCGGTCCGAGTGGCGGCGGCGACGGCGGCTGGCGGCCTGGCTCGGCTGGGCTTTAGGCCTAGTCGGGCGCGGGAACTTTTTTTTTATAATTTCGCCGACCGAAATAAAATCCTAGAAAAATAAATAAAAATCTAAAAATGCCAAAATAAATTTTCACCGTCTAAATAAAATATTTAGAACGAGATGAACATTTTCTTGGCCCTAAAATGCAATTTTGAAAAACCTGCAATTTTTCTAATGCAAACAAAATTGCAATAAAATCCAAATAAAACAAATATTTGATTTTAATATTTTTCGTCCAATATTTCAATTATCTTGGAGAAGTCATATTATCTCCTCTCATATTTTTTAGTATGAAATATTTTTGGAGACAAAATAATTAAACCCAAAAATCCTCGTTTCAGAATTCGATAAAAATCAAATTTGAAAACCGGGAAATCCCCAACTCTCTCCGAGTGTCCTTGAGTTGCTTAGTATTTTTGAGGATCGCGAGATGAAATACGACAGACTTCATTTAAATTGTTGCTAGATGCATTAGTACAAATCATAGCATATTTCCATATCATGATCATGCATCATATTGTCGCATTTGCATTGATTGTGTTCTTCTCTATTGCCGGTGCTTGTCCCCTCTCGGTACGTGTATCCCGACGATGAGTTCGATGACATCGATGAAGAGCTATAATATCTTCAGAAGTGCCAGGCAAGCAAAACCCCCTTGTTCATCCCGATATAATCCCACTCTCTCGCTCCTGCTCTCTTTTACTGCATTAGGACAACAACGTTTCAACTGTTACATGCTGCGGTAGCTGAACCCCTTTTCTCTGCATGACCTGTCATTGCCACAGTAAATAGATGAAACCCACTAGCATGAGTAGGAGTTGTTTGAGCCCCGATGTGCCCACTCATTCATGCTTGTTTGTCATGCCTGCTACTGCTTAGAGTTGAGTTAGGTCCGATTCATCGGGGATGAATTGGAATGTGGTGAACACGTCGTACTGTTGAGAGCTAAGTGTGTGAACACGATTTGGTAAAGGTAGTGGTGAGAGGCCATGTAGGAGTACATGGTGGGTTGTCTCATTGCAGCCGTCCTCAGGAACTGAGTTCTGTGTTTGTGATCCATGAACAGTTACTACCACACATTGGGTTCCGGTAAGTCAACCCCTCTCGACTTATTAATTGACTCGATCTCTGTCCAGGAGTTGCAACTAGTTTATGGTGTTTGTAGGTAGTGTTAGTAGTCTACCAAGTGGCACCCGGTACAGGTGGGGTTGGGACAGACTAGGCACAGTGGCCCGGTGTACCAAGTGGCACCCGGATGGTGGGCTTGGGAACCCTGTACACATCGTTTGGGGCCGTGAGAGACACCCCGGCCGGATCTCCTTGCGGATGGAACCCGAATAGGCGATAAACCTGGACGAGAGACTTGTGTGATTAGTCAGGTTGTGGCCGACTCCCTCACCAGGCTTCCGCTTGAAGGTGGCCGAGATACACGACGTGTACATGGTGGTAAGTGGCGAGAGCGTGTGTGAAGAAGTACACCCCTGCAGGGTTATCATTATCTATTCAAATAGCCGGATTCCTCGGATATGGAAACTTGGACCCCTTGCATAGTTCATAGACAAGTGAAAGTGGATACTCTAAAATGCGCAAGATAAGCGTGAGTGCTATGGATGGCGTTCTCGTAGGGAGACGGGAGCGGATCCATAGTGGTGTATTGGTATGGTGAATATGTGAACTCATGTGCGCCACCTCAAAAGAGTTACTTGCAGTCATAGTTTAGGATAGCCACCGAGTCAAAGCTGGCTTGCTGCAGTTAAACTCCACCACCCCTTTGTTGATACCGATGCATATGTAGATAGTTCTGATGTAAGTCTTGCTGGTTACATTTGTACTCACGTTTGCTTATTCTATGTTTTGCAGAGAGACTTCAGTCTCGCTAGTAGTTCCGCGTGGACTTCGATGTTTAGCTCGTTACCTCAGCTATGATCTTGTACCCTTGGGAGGGTCTTATAGATAGTCAGGCTTCTCAGCCTTTTTCATTTGTAGTTGTCTGTACTCAGACAAGTTATCCTTCCGCATGTGCTTGTTGCTTGTATGCTCTGTATGTTGGGTAATGAGACCCATGTTTGTAATTCTTGGCTCTTCGGAGCCTAATGAATAAATACTTGAGTCGTAGAGTTTTGTTGTGATGCCATGTTGTATTTACACATATCGAGCATATTGTGTGTATGATTGAAATGTTTGGTACGTGTGGGATCCGACAACCTAGTTGTTTATCCTTGGTAGCCTCTCTTATGGGGAAATGTAGTCTTGTGCTTCCATGAGCCATAGTAGTCCGCTACAGCCCGGTTCACCGGATCCTGCTAGCCCAGCACTACTGCTCCGGAACACTTGACTGGCCGACATGTGATTCACTTCGTTCCTGTGTCTGTCCCTTCGGGGAAATGTCACGCGGTGACATCCGGAGTCCTGCCTAGCCTGCTACAGCCCGGTTCGCCGGAGTCCTGTAAGCCCAGCGCTACAGCCCGGATTCGCACGCTGCCGACCGACATGCTCGATGTTGATTCATGTATGCCTGTCCCTGTAAGTTAGTGCCACTTTGGGTTCACGACTAGTCATGTCGGCATGGGTTCTCTGTCATATGGTTGCTAGCGACACTATCATATACGTGAGCCAAAAGGCGCAAACGGTCCCGGGCCATGGTAAGGCGACACCCGTGGGAATACCGTGCGTGAGGCCGCAAAGTGATATGAGGTGTTAATGGCTAGATCGATGTGACTTGGAATCAGGGTCTTAACAGCTTTGGTATCAGAGCCTTACTGCCTGTAGGATTACCAAGCCAAGCTGGTCGAAGTCGTGTCTAGAAATGCTTTAGTTATATAAGGGAATTGATTGTGGATGGGAACATAAGGCTCTTTTTACTCCTTATCCTCATGACCTTCTGATCTGAGTCATCTTATCTTTTCTACGGGGTTAAGAACTAGGCTTCTCTTCTATCTCTCAGGATGGCGTGTTACTAAACCGTAGGTGCATAGGATCGTTGAGTTCAAGCCTCGGTTCAGTTCCTACTACCTCCATATGTTCATAGCTGGCCCCAGAACCTTGATATTGTGATGTTGAGTGGTTATGCCACCATTTTTGCAGGATGTCTCAAATCATTTTGAGCATTTACATCCGTTATGCTGTCCGAGTCATCCCAGGTTTCTAGATAGTCTGATGCACTTGCAATCACTCCTCCATGTAACTGATGTCCATTTGGGCCAGATTAATCACACTAACCAGTGTGTTGAGGTATTCCATTGCCTCGATATATATGTTGGAGCTATTATTATGACCCTAGGTGTCCTAGAGAACCACCCAGTAATCTAGCAATGCTTTGTGTCCCAAGTGTGATGATTCTGGCCATCATTCTCGAAAGCATCCCGCGATGCTACTTAGTAGTAGGTATTCTACTCCTGGGTGTCTGAACCCGAGATTCACCCTACTTACTTCATGTTGATAGTGTTGCTAGTTCCTTTAAGATATTAGTAACCTTGCGATAGTCCTCGAGGTCCGTGGTATTTCTTTCTTCCAAATACCATGAACCATTAAGGCAGAAGTTCTTTGAACCAAAATATCACAATCATAGTACTCTTGAGGAGTTCTCCATTCATAATTGTGAATCCGCCAGTTCTACCCTTTCCGCATGAGTTATCCGGAAGAAATGTAGAGCTTCGCTCGACATACTAATCTATGCATCCACACAACTCAGAAAATCGTATGTTCCTCTGAGTTGTTCTCTTTAGTTGATTTCTGACCTTCATCTATCAATTGATAGTCAAGAGTATGCGTGCATTCGTTCGTCGATGCCCATTACTCTTGGGGTCCGTCAAGCCATTCTATTCCAGAATGACTAGGAGAAACAAGCTCCAGTACCTCATCCATTTATAGGATTGGGTCAAAGCAGTTGTATTCCGTAGATCAAATGCCAATCCTGCTTTTGATTCTATTCTACCCTGAAGTATCGCCCTCTTGATGTTAGGAATGTCATGATAATTGCACCAACTCTTATAAATTCTTGATGCAGTGATACTTCTCGCCATCATCATTCGCTCCTTGGTTCCGTGTTGTTGCAACCGAAATACCGACAAGTGTACTGTGATGTGCGAAATCAATACTCCTAGCAATGCCATTGCTTGGTAGTTAATGGGCAATACTCTCATTCTTAGCGTGCTGGTTATTGAACTATCATTCTAAGATTGATCGTGCTACCTAGTCCTTATTTCAGGTGCACTCTTCGATCAATGAGTTATGATTGTGTCAATCCCTCGCTCTTTTGATCATATCGTCTTGTCTTGAAAAACAAGATTGTTCTCGAGCTTAGCAACATATCGATGGTTCGTGATTTTCCGGATATCTTCTCGGAAGTGTTACCAGGTTGTCACCTGACCGCTATGTTGAGTTCGTGATCAAGTTGGTTTTCCTCCAAACCACCCATTCTCCAAGAATCTGTGTTCGATAGCCCTGAGCTAGTTGGTTAAGCCAAACAACAACTTGGAGAGTTGGAAGATAAAAGCTTGTCTGACTTAGTTCATGTTAAGGGATATCTTTTTGTGTGTGTGTGTGTTGAAGAAAGATGATATCTCCATTGATTGGTCCTCGTGATCAGTTATTGGATCTATTATCTTGTCCAAACTTTGATTTGAGTGTGGACTATTCTCAAATCAAATCAGAACCAACGATGTTTATAATGTTGTGTTACTCGTGGTTGATTCCTCGGGCATACACCATTACATCATTTGGTCTGACCAATGCTATCACCATGTTCACTTAATTATGGAATTCCATCTATATGGAAGCCTGGATGGTTGTTGTTGAGCCCATTGACAATAATTTCATCTTGTCCATGATTCGGGTTGAACATCTAAGTTAGTGTTGGAAACTTTGTAAACAATGCCTTCGTGTCCCACTCATGAGGTATATGTTTGGATGAAAGAAGAGACTTCCCCTAATTCATGTGCATTCGATGCAAGTTGCCGTCGTGAATTCGAGAAAGATTGCTTTTGCTTCCTCTGGAATCATCCCAAGTTAGTCACGCCCATGTGTGAAGTACTCTATGGTATGATAGGTTGGCCGCCTCCATTCTGTATGTGTTCCTAGCACACCAAGCCACTGATTGATTTGTTCAAGGAGAAGAAGTTCCTTCTTAATAGCTAATCATGACTTATGCAAGGACTTCGTTATCCACAATGATGGTTCCCCACCTGAACTCGGCAGTGTTTATTATAAGACTACTATGTGGGCATGCTTATCTGGGACAACGTGTTCACAGGTTTGTAGCAGAACCAGCTCATGTTTTGGAGCTTGCTATCGTAGTTCATTTCCCGAGAATCTCGCGACGTCATCTCATTGGTTTGTGTTCCAAACTTCCTTTTCAGACATGCCGAGTCTGAAGTATCCTGTTACCAACCAGATCTAAATCTCAGGCAGATATGATGGTTGGAAAATCCCCAACATTTGCATTTTGTTCCCAGCTTGCACCGCCATTGTGTCATCCTACTATGAACTACCCTTCTCAGTAATTACTGATTAGGATCATCTTCAAAGTGGTCCTACCGTGCGTCCCATCCATTTCTGGTGATAAGCAAAAATTACTCATTGCGTTGTCTTCAACAAGGTAGTCCACATCATCCATTCTAGTCTGAGTATGCCATCCTTTTCCAACTCCTTCAAATGATCGATTGTGATTGCCTTAGGCTGGTATAAAGAGTTTCAATGATCTTGTATCAAAAGTAATTATTTTTGCCACTTAAGGGAATAATTCTACGAGTCACCCTCCTTAAGGTATCATGTTACGAAATCATGGCAATTATCTCCTTGCTACTTTGAAAATTCATGCTCCATCTTATTCAAGTGTGGAATTGTAGCCTGCCAAATTGAAACCGCGTCGTCTCTTTCTTTCCTCCCCTCTCGATATGTGTTTTGTGTCTCAGCTCGAGAGATGTTCCTACATCTCACCCCATAAGTTGATCGTGAGTTGCTCGATCTTCAAGAAGATCGATTTCGGTAGAGTTTCTTTCCGTCACCATCATGTTGGATGAAGATCTCGAAAGCAAAGACGTCAAGATCAATTGGAGCAATAAATCAACATCTCCGAGAAGGGCAATTGGATCATGAAGATCGTGTCGGCCTTGTGCCCCCTCTGTCTTCTTACCTCACATCTTGAATCTCGGGACGAGATTCTTGTTTAGTGGGGGCGAGTTGTCACAACCCTACCTTAGCCTTTGCTTGTCCTTGCATGATCATCATATCATCATGTTTAATTTTCTTAGAAACTTGAAATGGGGATGAAAGAAACCCCCAGCACCACTCAAACCAACTAGGGTTACTAAAATACTTATTCAGTGAACCTGAAATGCCCTTCTAAAATGTTCATCATCTTTGCCTTGGTCTAGAACCTCTGACAAAAATGGTGCACACTTT
Organism: Triticum urartu; assembly: GCF_003073215.2. Taxonomy (NCBI): domain Eukaryota; kingdom Viridiplantae; phylum Streptophyta; class Magnoliopsida; order Poales; family Poaceae; genus Triticum; species Triticum urartu. The sequence continues at coordinate 341,146,663 of NC_053023.1, forward strand.
TCTAGGACAACAGAGGGTCACTGAACTAAATCATATAGTATTTGCATTTGGGCATTTAAATGCTATAAAATATATTAATTGCTCAAATAATCATAAACTAAAATGTTTACTGTTGGATACATTATAAACAGTAGCCATGATTAGTTTCATGATTTTTGGAAATGCCCTGCAATTTTTAATAAAGCCCTGAAGTTACAGAAAATAGAAAACAGAAAAATAGGAAAAGAGAGGAAACTACCTGGGCCACCTACCTGCAGCCGCACCAGCCTAGCTCCTGTTCTGGCCCAGCCCACCAGGGGCTCCCCCTGTCGTCTTCCACCTCCTGCCAGTGGGCAGGAGGGCGTGTGCCCGACGCGCGCCGGCACGCGCCGGCCACCTCCACCTTGCCTGCCTATCTCCTCGCCGCCTCGAAGCGCCCAGAGGACGCCACGCAACCTCCCGACCGCCTCGACCTCCCCCCATGCTCCTCCCCATCCTCTGCTCTCCCCCGCGCCACACCCGAGCGCCACCGTCGCCACCGTTCGCCGCTGCCGCTCCCTGAGCCATCCCCTCGCCCCTACGACGTGTCCATGAGCTCCGTCTCGACATCCCCAACCCCCTCGACCAGCCACGAGGCCCCGGACGCGCTGCAACGCCGCCACCGCTGCCGCTTCCTTCGTCGGCCACCGGAGATCGTCGCCGTCAATTCGCCGCCTCCCGAGCTTCCCCGAGCCCGCTTCGACGCCTGCTGCAACCGCTGTGAGCTGCTGCTCCTCCTCCCCCTCTCCGCTTAATCGTTTGCACGCCATAGCTGCCGCTTCGCCGATGACCGAAACCCACCGCCGTAAGAGCATGTCGCCGGCGTTGCTCCGGCGACCATTTGGTCACCCCAGCATGTCCAGCAAGCTCCCCGCACACCGTAGAGCCTCTCAAGCGCTTCGGGTCATCCGTTAGCACGCCGTAGCCTCGACTCCAAGCACGCCCGAGCCCCGGCCGCCGCAGTTGATGTCGTCGTTGTCGCTACCGTCCACCTCGGGCCTTCCCGAGACTACCGTCAGACGCGCCGCGATGCCAGCTTCCCGTAGAACCTAGCCACACATCCATCCATCGCCGGAGTTGGCCGAAAGGGCAACTTCGCCACGTCTGTGTGCTCGCCGGCGATTAGCCGCCGGTGACAACCACTGTTAGGGGTTAATCACGCCCTAATTAACCCCCCTTGCTCACTCACAAATGGGCCCCACGCCCTAATTAATCCCAACTTTATTTCTGCTTAGATTAGTCATAACCCTGCGGGACCCATGCGTGAGCTTTGACCGTGTTGACGTGGCTGTTGACCTGGCCCCACAAGTCAGCCTTTGTTCCTGCCCTGTTACACTGACGTGCGGGCCCCACAGGTCAGGTTTGACCTGGACCGCGCCTTGTTGACCTTTTGACGTCATGATGACGCAGCAAAGTTTTCTGGAATTAAAATAAATCAAAAATGATTTATAAATTTCGTAAAATACCCCAAACTTCTAAAAAATCATAGAAATTCAACCGTAGCTCAGAATGAAATAAATTATATATGAAAAATTATCAGAAAAATTCAATCTATCCATTTAAGCTACTTTCATGCATGTTCAACCAACTTATACCCCCTGTATAAGTGAAAACATGATAATGGCATTTTAAATACCCCTTATGGACTTTGCATAAGAACCCTTGGTTCATATGGACTTCATTTAAATTGTTGCTAGATGCATTAGTACAAATCAGAGCATATTTCCATGTCATGATCATGCATCATATTGTTGCATTTGCATTGATTGTGTTCTTCTCTATTATCGGTGCTTGTCCCCTCTCGGTACGCGTATCCCGACGATGAGTTCGATGACACCAATGAAGTGCTATAATATCTTCAGAAGTGCCAGGCAAGCAAAACCCCCTTGTTCATCCCGATATAATCCCACTCTCTCGCTCCTTCTCTCTTTTACTGCATTAGGACAACAACGTTTCAACTGTTACATGCTGCGGTAGCTGAACCCCTTTCCTCTGCATGACCTGTCATTGCCACAGTAAATAGATGAAACCCACTAGCATGTGTAGGAGTTGTTTGAGCCCCGATGTGCCTACTCATTCATGCTTGTTTGTCATGCCTGCTACTGCTTAGAGTTGAGTCAGGTCCGATTCATCGGGGATGAATTGGAATGTGGTGAACACGTCCTACTGTTGAGAGCTAAGTGTGTGAACACGATTTGGTAAAGGTAGTGGTGAGAGGCCATGTAGGAGTACATGGTGGATTGTCTCATTGCAACCGTCCTCAGGAACTGAGTTCTGTGTTTGTGATCCATGAACAGTTACTACCACACATTGGGTTCCGGTAACTCGACCCCTCTTGACTTATTAATCAACTCGATCTCTGTCCAGGAGTTGCAACTAGTTTCTGGTGCTTGTAGGTAGTGTTAGTAGTCTACCAAGTGGCACCCGGTACAGGTGGGCTTGGGACAGACTAGGCATAGTGGCCCGGTGTACCAAGTGGCACCCAGATGGTGGGCTTGGGAACCCTGTACACATAGTTTGGAGCCGTGAGAGACACCCTGGCCGGATCTCCTTACGGATGGAACCCGAATAGGCGATAAACCTGGACGAGAGACTTGTGTGATTAGTCAGGTCGTGGCCGACTCCCTCACCAGGCTTCCGCTTGGAAGTGGCCGAGATACACGACGTGTACATGGTGGTAAGTGGCGAGAACGTGTGTGAAGAAGTACACCCCTGCAGGGTTATCATTATCTATTCGAATAGCCAGATTCCTCGGATATGGAAACTTGGACCCCTTGCATAGTTCATAGACAAGTGAAAGTGGATACTCTAAAATGCGCAAGATAAGCGTGAGTGCTATGGATGGCGTTCTCGTAGGGAGACGAGAGCGGATCCATAGTGGTGTATTGGTATGGTGAATATGTGGACTCGTGTGCGCGACCTCAAAAGAGTTACTTGCATTCGTAGTTCAGGATAGCCACCGAGTCAAAGCTGGCTTGCTGCAGTTAAACTCCACCACCCCTTTGTTGATACCGATGCATATGTAGATAGTTCTGATGTAAGTCTTGCTGGGTACATTTGTACTCACGTTTGCTTATTCTATGTTTTGCAGAGAGACTTCAGTCTCGCTAGTAGTTCCGTGTGGAGTTCGACGTTTAGCTCGTTACCTCAGCTACGATCTTGTACCCTTGGGAGGGTCTTGTAGATAGTTAGGCTTCTCAGCCGTTTTCATTTGTAGTTGTCTGTACTCAGACAAGTTATCCTTCTGCATGTTCTTGTTGCTTGTATGCTCTGTATGTTGGGTCATGAGACCCATGTTTGTAATTCTTGGCTCTTCGGAGCCTAATGAATAAATACTTGAGTCGTAGAGTTTTGTTGTGATGCCATGTTGTATTTACACATATCGAGCATATTGTGTGTATGATTGAAATGTTTGGTATGTGTGGGATCCGACAACCTAGTTGTTTATCCTTGGTAGCCTCTCTTATGGGGAAATGTTGTCTTGTGCTTCCATGAGCCATAGTAGTCCACTACAGCCCGGTGCACCGGAGTCCTGCTAGCCCAACACTACTGCTCTGGAACATTTGACTGGCCGGCATGTGATTCACTTCGTTCCTGTGTTTGTCCCTTCAGGGAAATTTCATGCGGTGACATCCGGAGTCCTTCCTAGCCTGCTACAACCCGGTTCACCGAAGTCCTGTTAGCCCAGCGCTACAGCCCAGATTCGCATGCTGCTGACCGACATGCTCGATGTTGATTCATGTATGCCTGTCCCCGTAAGTTAGTGCCACTTTGGGTTCACGACTAGTCATGTTGGCCTGGGTTCTCTGTCATATGGTTGCTAGCGACACCATCATATACGTGAGCCAAAAGGCGCAAACGTTCCCGGGCCATGGTAAGGCGACACCCGTGGGAATACCGTGCGTGAGGCCGCAAAGTGATATGAGGTGTTACCGGCTAGATCGATGTGACTTGGAATCGGGGTCCTGACACGTACATCCTTTACATACTGATCCGTGGCTCTGGCTAGACCATCTTGAGCAGCACAGAGGTACGCCTCTCCAGAATTGAAGGCGTCGAACGCGTCTGGTGAGAAACAAGCGCCGCGGAGTACGGCCCAGCGGCGCCTATGATTCATGGCGCTTTCCACTTCTGAGTTTGTAGCGGACAATCTATTCGCATCCTCTGTCAGGGGATTATCCGGCGCCTGCCCCATATCGCCTTCCGCCTCTATGTCCGGTCCTGGCGCTCGACTGGTGGAAGCTTGATTGGCAGCATCGCCGAACATATTTCGGCGAGCATTCTTTCTGTTAAAGAAACGCGAGCGTCATTACATTTTGAGAAAGACGACAACCACGGAGCAGGGTTTTTCCTATACCTTTGCGCTGGCGTCTCCGTCCTGACCGCCTTCCTTTTTGTCCTACCTGGCCTCGGCACCTCTTGTTGGCGAGTTGCCGCGGGTTGGGCAGGGCGTCCCGAATGCCTTCCCTGTAAAAGATGCCATGTGTATATGGTGGGTGAAGAGCCTAAAAGGGGATCCTAGTTTTGGAGTTGGGACATTTTGATTTTTCTTACCTGCGACACAGGGAGCAGTCCGGGATAGTCGGCCCTAATGGCCACCGGGGCATCATCGCAGCTTAACTGATAGAACTGCCGGTCTATCAGTTCCACTGAGATAACCGGATCTTATTCGAGTCCAAAATTGATGGCCCGGTCAGGGTCCTCTAGTTGTGGAGAAGGGCTGCTGGCCTCCTTTATGGCTTTTCGCAGTTCCTGCTGCAAGGTGGCAAGGTGAATACTTACGACTAAGAATGCGGGAAAAATGGGAGCAGGGAAATATAACTTAACCAACTTGGAGGATTGTACATAGAGAATCCATCCCGTGGCTTGATGCGGGTGAACTTCTCTTCCTCGCCCTTGAACAGTTCGGACAGAATCTTCGCTAAAGCGGCAGCATTGTCCAGACCCTTACGCCCGCAGCGGGTGGCGTCATCTGCCCCGTTATAACACCACAAGGGGTGCCCACGATATTGGAGTGGCTGCACTCCCCGCATTATGCAAATCGACATAACTTTGATTATTGCCAGTCCGGATCGAGCTAGTGCTTTGATCCGGTTCATCAGATAGAGGACTTCTCTGTTGTCTTCCGCCTGGGACTCCGTGGGCCCCAACTTTGGCGCTTCTTCAGAGGAGCATTGTTGAACTCGGGTAGACCCCGCCGAACAGGGTCCAGAAGGGGGAGGTCCTCCATATAAAACCATTCCGAAGGCCATTCTTCGAACGGCTTCTTCGGGGTACCGGACAGGTATCCGGTATCGGCGATACACCATATTTCAGCTCCGCCCACTTGATAAAGTGATTCCCTCTATGTGCGAGGGACAAGGCAGAATAGCGTTTTCCACAGCTCGAAGTGAGCCTCGCAGCCCAGGAACAACTCGCAGAGAGCAACATAGCCAGCGATGTGTAGGATGGAGGCAGGGGTAAGATTGTGTAGTTGGAGGCCGTAGAACTCCAGGAGCCCGCGGAGGAACGAATGGATTGGAAATCCGAGTCCCCTTATTAAGTAAGGAACAAGGCAAACCCGTTCCCCCATGGAGGGATAGGGAAAGTTTTCCGCTTGCTCCCCGCCATTGTAGGTGGCGAGCCCGGCTCGAACGGGCACCATGTACGTTGGAGGGAGAAATCCCTTAGTCTGCAGCTCGACTAATCGACTGTGCGGGACTGAACACCTCTACGAATCACCGGGCTTAGGGCTACGGGGGCGGGAGGAGGAGCTGCGGAGGTCGGCCATGCTGGAATGGATCTTTCCGAAGCACGCTCTGATGAATTCTCGCTGGGGGACGATGATATGGATTGGATCTAAGAATCCCCATCCCTTTAATAGACAATTATTTATCTGGCTAGGGGGGCGAATGTAAAAATGCCCTGGCGCCTCGTATTCATTCGACGCGTGGGGGATAGCCCTTATTGGGCACAGAAGCCAAGAGGTTCAACATTTATGGACCCGGACACTGCTTACGAACACTTTAATGTTGGAGAAGAACCCGCCTTGCAATGCCGAAGACAACACTGCGCGCCGGACTCATCGTCATTGAAGCCTGGTTCGGGGGCTACTGAGGGAGTCCTGGATTAGGGGGTCTCCGGACAGCCGGACTATATCCTTTGGCCGGACTATTGGACTATGAAGATACAAGATTGAAGACTTCGTCTCGTGTCCGGATGGGACTCTACTTGGCGTGGAAGGCAAGCTAGGCAATACGGCTATGTATATCTCCTCCTTTGTAACCGACCTTGTGTAACCCTAGCCCTCTCCGGTGTCTATATAAGCCGGAGGGTTTTAGTCCGTAGGACAACATACAATCATACCATAGGCTAGCTTCTAGGGTTTAGCCTCTCTGATCTCATGGTCGATCTACTTTTGTACTACCCATATCATCAATATTAATCAAGCAGGACGTAGGGTTTTACCTCCATCAAGGGGGCCCGAACCTGGGTAAAACATTGTGTCCCCTGCCTCCAGTTACCATCCGCCTTAGACGCATAGTTCGGGACCCCCTACCTGAGATCCGCCGGTTTTGACACCGACAAGGTGTCAACTTATTCAAATCAAGTCTACGATATAAAGAGAGAGGCATAACACTAACACCGGCTCCAAGATCTCATAAAGCAGTTTTAACATAGTTTCTTTTAATGGAGCATGGTATAGTTGGTCCTCCTGGATCTCCAAGTTTCTTTGGTATTCCAGCCTTAAAAGTGTAATTGGCAAGCATGGTGGAAATTTCAGCTTCCGGTATCTTTCTCTTATTTGTAACAATATCCTTCATATACTTAGCATAAGGATTCATTTTAAGCATATGGGTCAAACGCATACGCAAAAAGATAAGTCTAATCATTTCAGCAAAGCGCTCAAAATCCTCATCATCCTTTTTCTTGGATGGTTTAGGAGGAAAAGGCATGGGTTTCTAAACCCATGGTTCTCTTTCTTTACCGTGCTTCCTAGCAACAAAGTCTCTCTTATCATAACGTTGATTCTTTGATTGTGGGTTATCAAGATCAACAGCAGGTTCAATCTCTACATCATTATCATTTCTAGGTTGAGCATCAACATGAACATCATCATTAACATTATCACTAGGTTCATGTTCATTACCAGATTGTGTTTCAGCATCAGAGATAGAAATATCATTAGGATTCTCAGGTGTGTCTACAACAGGTTCACCAGAAGCATGCAAAGTCCTATCATTTTTCTTTTTCTTCCTCTTAGAAGGACCAGGTCCATCAACATTATTTCTCTGAGAATCCTGCTCAATTCTCTTAGGGTGGCCCTCATGATACAAAGGTTCCTGGGTCACTTTACCTCCTATAGTTGCAACTCTAACAGCAAAGTCATTATTCTTACTATTCAATTCATTGAGAAAATCATTCTGAGCTTTAAGTACTTGTTCTACTTGAGTGGTAACCATAGAAGCATGTTTACTAATGAGTTTAAGTTCACCTTTAACTCTAGACATATAATCACCTAAGTGTTCAATCATATAAGCATTGCGTTTTAGTTGTCTACCAAAATAAGCATTAAAATCTTCTTGCTTAACCATAAAGTTATCAAATTCATCCAAACATTGGCTAGCAAACTTAGCAGGAGGGATTTCAGCTTTATCATATCTATAGAGAGAGTTTACCTTTACTACCTGTGTCGGGTTATCGAGACCGTGTGTTTCTTCAATAGGAGATGAATTAAGACCATGTATTTCTTGAACATGAGGTAAATTCTTAACATCTTCAGCTTTTATACCTTTTTCTTTCATAGATTTCTTTGCCTCTTGCATATCTTCAGGACTGAGAAATAGAATACCCCTTTTCTTCGGAGTTGGCTTAGGAGTTGGTTCAGGAAGTGTCCAATTATTTTCATTAGTCAACATATTATTCAATAGCAATTCAGCTTGATCAACTGTCCTTTTCCTGAAAACACAACCAGCACAACTATCCAGGTAATCTCTGGAAGCATCGGTTAGTCCATTATAAAAGATATCAAGTATTTCATTTTTCTTGAGAGGATGATTAGGCAAAGCATTAAGTAATTGGAGAAGCCTCCCCAGGCTTGTGGGAGACTCTCTTCTTCAATTTGCACAAAATTGTATATTTCCCTTAAAGCAGCTTGTTTCTTATGAGCGGGGAAATATTTAGTAGAGAAGTAGTAAATCATATCCCGGAGACTACGCACACAACCAGGATCAAGAGAATTAAACCATATCTTAGCATCACCCATTAATGAGAACGGAAATAATTTAAGGATATAATAGTAGTGAGTTTTCTCATCATTAGTGAACAGGGTAGCTATATCATTTAATTTAGTAAGATGTGCCACAACAGTTTTAGATTCATAGCCATAAAAAGGATCAGATTCAACCAAAGTAATTATCTCAGGATCAATGGAGAAGTCATAATCCTTATCAGTAATAAAGATAGGTGAAGTAGCATAAGCAGGATCATATTTCATTCTAGCATTCAGAGATTTTTCTTTCAGCTTTGCTAATAGTTTCTTAAGATCAGTTCTATCATTGCAGGCAAGAAAGTCTCTAGCAGTTTCTTCATCCATAACATAACCCTCAGGCACAACAGGCAATTCATATCTAGGGGAGAATCTTCATCATCACTTTCATCTATATTATCAGTTTCAATAATTTCATTCTCTCTAGCCCTAGCAAGTTGTTCATCAAGGAATTCACCAAGTGGCACAATAGTATCAAGCATAGAAGTAGTTTCATCATAAGTATCATGCAAAGCAGAAGTGGCATCATCAATAAGATGCGACCTATCGGAATCAATAACAGCAGTAGGTGTTGCAAGTTTACTCATAACAGAAGGTGAATCAAGTGCAGAGCTAGATGGCAGTTCCTTACCTCCCCTCGTAGTTGAGGGATAGATCTTGGTTCTTTGATCTTTCAAGTTCTTCATAGTGATAAGCAGATATAAATCCCAAGTGACTTAAAGAATAGAGCTATGCTCCCCGGCAACGGCACCAGAAAATGGTCTTGATAACCCACAAGTATAGGGGATCACAACAGTTTTTAAGGGTAGAGTATTCAACCCAAATTTATTGATTCGACAGCCAAATAATATTCTCAAGTATTAGCAGCCGAGTTGTCAATTCAACCACACCTGGAAACTTAATATCTGCAGCAAAGTGTTTAGTAGCAAAGTAATATGATAGTAGTGGTAACGGTAGCAAAAGTAATATTTATGGGTTTTGGAGTGATTGTGTCAATAGCAACAAAAAAGTAAATAAACGAAGAACAATATATGAAAAACTCGTAGGCAATGGATTGGCGATGGAGAATTATGCCGGATGCGATTATTCATGCAACAGTTATAGCATAGGGTGACACAGAACTAGGTCCAATTCCTCAATGTAATGTAGGCATGTATTTCGAATATAGTCATACGTGCTTATGGAAAAGAACTTGCATGACATCTTTTGTCCTACCCTCCCGTGGCAGCGGGGTCCTATTGAAAACTAAGGGATACTAAGGCCTCCTTTTAATAGAGTACTAGACCAAAGCATTAACACATAGTGAATACATGAACTCCTCAAACTACGGTCATCACCGGGAGTGGTCCCGATTATTGTCACTTCAGGGTTGCTGGGTTATAACACATAGTAGGTGACTATAGACTTGCAAGATAGGATCAAGAACTCACATATATTCATGAAAATGTAATAAGATTCAGATCTGAAATCATGGCACTCGGGCCCTAATGGCAAGCATTAAGCATAGCAAAGTCATAGCAACATCAATCTCAGAACATAGTGGATGGGATCAAACCATAACAAAACTAACTCGATTACATGATAAATCTCATCCAACCCATCATCGTCCAGCAAGCCTATGATGGAATTACTCACGCACGGCGGTGAGCATCATGGAATTGGTGATGGAGGAAGGTTGATGATGACGATGGCGATTAATTCCCCTCTCCGGAGCCCCGAACGGACTCCAGATTAGCCATCTCGAGAGAGATTAAGGCTTGGCGGTGGCTCCATATCGTAAAACGCGATGAATCCTTCTCTCTGATTTTTTTCTCCCCGAACACGAATATATGGAGTTTGAGTTGAGGTCGGTGGAGCGTCAGGGGCCCACGAGGCAGGGGGGCGCGCCCAGGGGGTAGGCGCGCCCCCACCCTCGTGGACAGGGTGTGGGCCCGCTGACGTGGATTCTTCTTCCAGTATTTTTTATATATTCCAAAAATAATCTCCGTTGATTTTCAAGTCATTCCGAGAACTTTTATTTCTACACAAAAATAACACCATGGCAATTCTGCTGAAAACAACGTTAGTCCGGGTTAGTTCCATTCAAATCATGCAATTTAGAGTCTAAAACAAGGGCAAAAGTGTTTGGAAAAGTAGATGCGACGGAGACGTATCAGTACGCTTACGCGAGACTGGTTCTATCGACGTGCTTCGCACACAGGTGGCTAATGGGTGTCAGTTTCTCCAACTTTAGTTGAATCGGATTCAATGAACATGGTTCTTTCTGAAGATCAAAAAGCAATCACTATACCACGTTGTGGTTTTGTGATGCGTAGGTAAGAACGGTTCTTGCTCAGCCCGTAGCAGCCACGTAAAACTTGCAACAACAAAGTAGAGGACGTCTAACTAGTTTTTGCAGGGCATGTTGTGATGTGATATGGTCAAGACATGATGCTAAATTTTATTGTACGAGATGATCATGTTTTGTAACAGAGTTATCGGCAACTGGCAGGAGCCATATGGCCGTCGCTTTATTGTATGAAATGAAAATCGCCATGTAATTGCTTTACTTTACCACTAAGCGGTAGCGATAGTCGTAGAAGCGATAGTTAGCGAGACGACAATGATGCTTCGATGGAGATCAAGGTGTAAGCCAGTGATGATGGTGATCATGACGGTGCTTTGGAGATGGAGATCAAAGGCACAAGATGATGATGGCCATATCATATCACTTATATTGATTTCATGTGATGTTTATTGTAACACCCCGGATGTAATTTACCTTATATGTATCCCAACTCTCGCCGTTTCCGGCGCTAAGTTATTTTATTTCCTCGGTTTCGGGTTTTTGTCTTTGTGTGTTGTTGCCGTTGTCATGCATCTCATATCATGTCATCATGTGCATTGCATTTGCATACGTGCTCGTCTCATGCATCTGAGCATTTTCCCCGTTGTCCGGCGCTCCTATCTCCTCCGGTGGTCCTTTCTACCTCTTTTCGTGTGTGGGGGTTAAACATTTCCGGATTGGACCGAGACTTGTCATGTGGCCTTGGTTTACTACTGGTAGACCGCCTGTCAAGTTTCGTGCCATTTGGACTTCGTTTGATACTCCAACGGTTAACCGAGGGACCGAGAAGGCCTCGTGTGTGTTGCAGCCCAACACCTTTTCCAATTTGGTCCAAAACCCACCAAAACTCTCTCCATCATCTAGAGCGTTCGATCACGATCGCGTGGCCGAAAACCGCACCTCATTTGGACTCTCCTAACTCCCCCTATGCCTATATATAGACCCTCTCCCGAATTTCCCGGATCTCTTCCAACCCCAAACCCTAAAAATCGCCCCGCTGCCGTCGGACACGTCTGGCCGCCGCCGGACGAAGTTGCCGCTGCCGCCTGCGCCAACCAGGGCACGCCACGTGGCAGCCGCCGCCACCCCACCCCCGCTGCCCGCCGAGCCCGCTCGGGGCCCTCGCGGCCCAACCGCCGAGCACCGCCGCCTGCCTCTTTCTCCGCCCGAGCCGGCGAGCGCTGCCCGCCGAACCTTCGCCGTGCCGCGCTCCTCCTTCACGTCGCCGGCCGCCGCCTGCCGCGCTCGCTCCGGCACCGCCCCGCCGCGCTGCTTCCGCCGCCGCAGCTTCGGTGCCGACCCGCGCCGCTCGCCTCCGCGCTCCTCCACTCCGGCCAGCCCTCCTCCGGCCGGCGTGCCTCGCCAAGTCCAGCAACGAACCCTGGCGAGCTATAGTGAACTCCGGCGAGTGCCTCGAAGTCCGTGCCGATCTGGATCTGAGATCCGCTAGGGTTGACTTTCCCCCGAAACCCTAGTTATTTTGCGTTTTTCATCATGCCGTAACTTTGCATCCGTAGCTCCGATTTGGGCGTGTAGCATATCAAAATGTTCGCCTCAGAGAGTACATCATTTCATCTGATTGCATCATTTTCATTTGAGCTCATATTGATGCCCAATATGCTGTTGGAAGAGAGCTATATGAGTTAATTGTCAGATCTGCTGCATCAAATAGCTATTTGTCATTTTTGCCATGCTTATTGTGTGCATGATATGCTCCTGAGTTCTACATGAGTTTTGTTATATGCCATGCCATCTTTACAGAGGCGCTTTCCATGTATTTTTGTGATATGTGTGGTGACTAGCACAAGTTTGCAAAGTAGTGCATTCATTAATGCTGATTTCAGGGACTTTGAATTTCTCTAAGCCCTTGATCTGTTTTTATCAATATGCCATATGTTCATGTTGTTTCCTAGTGATCTGTGCTTTTTTTGAGGATGATCAGTAAGGATGATTTGTTAAAATTGTGGTGCTCTATCCATCCATGTCTTTGTTTGCATTTATGAAGCAACCTAGCTTGAGTCAATCGAGCTCTACTTTTGCTATTTCGTGATTCCTGACAGATTGTTGACTTGTTAGCGATTTTGCCGAGGATGTTGGTATTGAGCCGTGCATGCTATGTTGTTGTTCTTGCCATGTCTAGCTTCTATGATATGTATTGTTGATGGGTGTATGCTTAGTTGCCATGCCTTGCTCTGTAGTGAGTGCATCGAGCTCGTAAACATGCCTACTTGTTAACAGATTTGCATGCTCCAGTTTATCACTAAGCCTGTAATCTGATTATGTTTTTGCCATGTTCACATGCTTGCAATTGTATTTTCTGATCCCTTTTGGCTCAAGGTCACTAAGGGACTTTTGTTAAGTGCTTTGAGTAACTTCATGTCATGCCTTGCTTTGCCATGTTAAGTTCCTATAGCATATAGTTTTAATGGTCCAAAGTGTGCTACCTGATGTTAAATTTCAGACTTGTGTCAATTTCACTAAGTCTGAAACCTGTTTACCATTTGCATTTTTCCATGCTTGTTTGAACCTGTTAATGGATGAATTGGCCGTAGCTCAGTGTTCATATTTTGTTAAGTGTCATGAATGGATCCCTGCCATGTATTTTGTCGCCATGTTTGAGTGCTGTAGCATGTTTATCTTGATGCATTTAGATGGCTACTTGCTGGTTATCGCAGACCGGTGCCATATTTGTTTTGCTTGCCATTTCCAAACCGTGCATCCGATTTCGGTGATCTTTATGTCGATTTCAACCGAAATCTCCTCACCTTTCCAGTGGCACCCTTGGATTTCCAAGTTGAGGCTAGGTCAAATCATTCCTTGTCAAATCTTGCATATGCATCACATATCGCATCCCGCATAGCATACAATGTTTGCTTGAGCTTTGCACGTGGTTGATTGTGTTCCTTTTGCTTGTTTGTCTTGTTTGGGTAGAGCCGGGAGACGAGTTCGCTAATGAGGAGCCCGTTGAGTGTGCTTACAAGGATCAAGTCAACTCTGACAACTTTGCAGGCAAGATGATCATACCCTCTAAATCACTTCTATCTTTGCTTGCTAGATGCTCGCTCTTTTGCTATGCCTATGCTACGATGCCTACCACTTGCTTATCATGCCTCCCAAATTGCCTTGTCAAACCTCTAACCCACCATGTCCTAGCAAGCCGTTGATTGGCTATGTTACCGCTTCGCTTGGCCCCTCTTATAGCGTTGCTAGTTGCAGGTGAAGATTGGAGATCGTTCCTTGTTGGAACATTGTTTATTGTTGGGATATCACTATATTATCTTGTTATCTTAATGCATATATATACTTGGTAAAGGGTGGAAGGCTCGACCTTTTGCCTAGTGTTTTGTTCCACTCTTGCCGCGCTAGTTTTCGTCATATCGGTGTTATGTTCCCGGATTTTGCATTCCTTATGCGGTCGGGTGATAATGGGAACCCCTTGACAGTTCGCCTTGAATAAAACTCCTCCAGCAATGCCCAACCTTGGTTTTACCATTTGCCACCTAGCCTCTTTTTCCCTTGGGTTTCCGGAGCCCGAGGGTCATCTTATTTTAAACCCCCCTGGGCTAGTGCTCCTCTGAGTGTTGGTTCGACTGAGCTGCCTGCGGGGCCACCTTGGGGAAACTTGAGGTTTGGTTTTACTCGTAGCTAGTCTCATCTGAGTGTTCCCTGAGAACGAGATATGTGCAGCTCCTATCGGGATTTGTCGGCACATTCGGGCGGTGTTGCTAGACTTGTTTTACCATTGTCAAAGTTGTCTTGTAGAACCGGGATGCCGAGTCTGATCGGAATGTCTTGGGAGAAGGTTTATCCTTCGTTGACCGTGAGAGCTTGTGATGGGCTAAGTTGGGACTCCCCTGCAGGGATTTGAACTTTCGAAAGCCGTGCCCGCGGTTATGGGCATATGGGAATTTGTTAATGTCCGATTGTAGATAACATGAACCTTAACTTAATTAAAATGAATCAACCGCGTGTGTAACCGTGATGGTCTCTTCTCGGCGGAGTCCGGGAAGTGAACACGGTGTTGGAGTAATGTTTGCCGTAGGTTGATTCTATAGTTCTTCATTCATGCTTTGCCTTCTCTTCTCGCTCTCTTTCGCGAACAGGTTAGCCACCATATATGCTAGTCGCTTGCTGCAACTCCACATATTACCTTACCTTACCTATAAGCTTAAATAGTCTTGATCACGAGGGTGCGAGATTGCTGAGTCCCCGTGACTCATAGATTACTTCCAAACCAGATGCAGGGACCAATGACTCCATTCCAGATGATGCGCTTGAGCTCAAGTGGGAGTTCGACGAAGACTCACGCCGTTACTATGTGTCTTTCCCTGATGATCAGTAGTGGTGCCCAGTTGGGGCGATCGGGACCATGTCGCATGTTGGGGTTGATATTTTATTTTGGTACCATAGTCGGACCATGAGTGTATTGGATGATTGTAATGTTATTTATGTATTTGTGTGACGTGGCGAGTGTAAGCCAACTATGTACCTTTTCCCCTATTTTCTGTTTACATGGGTTGTTGTGAAGATTAGCTTACTTGCGACATTGCTTTCAATGCGGTTATGCCTCTAAGTCGTGCTTCAACACATAGGAGATATAGCCGCATCGAGGGCGTTACAAGTTGGTAATCAGAGCCTTCCCCGACCTTAGGAGCCCCCCTGCTTGATCGAATTAGCTGACGTTGTTGAGTCTAGAAAAATGTTTTGAGTCATTTAGGAATTATATATCGAAGAGTTTAGGAATTCTTTTTACTCCCCAGTCCCTTCATCGCTCTGGTAAGGCATCCTGACGTAGAGTTTTGACTCTTCTCTTCTCAAATTTCACTAAAAAAAATTTTTAGGATCACACTGGTATCTTGGAATCGTTCCGATCGATTTGTGACGAGAACATTGTTCTTGGTGCCTCCTGTCATTTAGGGGTTGTGGTAGTGTCCCGGGGAGTTGAGCTCCGAGGTGTTGTCGTCACAATTTTATCATTGCAGTTCTGGAATACCTGAGTTTAGTTTCGCCGACATCGAAAATCTCTTTTATGCAGTTGTTGGTGAGATAACCTCGACGCCACCCAGTACTGGGGCGGGAGTTCGGGAGTATTGCCATAACTTGTATAACGGATGCTTTTCGAAGGTTGAGGTAGACGATTTCCGAAGTTTTCTCGGTTATGTGTTGAAGGATGGATACAGCTGGATGTAGGATTTGCTAGATTTGGGTGAGATATTATGCTTCCCCTGTATCCCCAACACCTGATTGCATAACCGGAAATGTGCAAGGTCATTCGTGATAACCTCAAAGCAGCGCAATCGCGCCAGAAGAGCTACTATGATAGTAAGCATCATGATTTGGCTTTCGAGATCGGAGACCATGTTTACCTCTGTGTCTCTCCAATGAAAGGTACTCGTCGCTTCGGTATCAAAGGGAAGCTTGCCCCTAGATACATGGGTCCTTTCAAGATCTTCAGCAAGAGAGGCGATCTCGCCTATCAACTCGAGCTTCCTTCAAACTTTGCAAATGTGCACGACGTGTTCCATGTCTATCAGCTCCGCAAGTGCTTCAAGACTCCTGACCGCACCGTCAACTTCGAAGACATTTATCTCCAAGAAGAGCTTTCTTATCGTGAGCACCCAGTTGCTATTCTTGAAGAGACTGAACGCAAGACTCGCAATAAGTCAATCAAATTCCTCAAAGTCAAGTGGTCACACCATTCCGACCGTGAAGCCACTTGGGAACGCGAGGATCACCTCCGTTCTGAGTACCCGACGTTCTTCCAGTCCTAGATCTCGGGACGAGATCCTTTCGTAGTGGTGGAGTGTTGTAACACCCCGGATGTAATTTACCTTATATGTATCCCAACTCTCGCCGTTTCCGGCGCTAAGTTATTTTATTTCCTCGGTTTCGGGTTTTTGTCTTCGTGTGTTGTTGCCGTTGTCATGCATCTCATATCATGTCATCATGTGCATTGCATTTGCATACGTGCTCGTCTCATGCATCCGAGCATTTTCCCCGTTGTCCGTTTTGCATTCCGGCGCTCCTATCTCCTCCGGTGGTCCTTTCTACCTCTTTTCGTGTGTGGGGGTTAAACATTTCCGGATTGGACCGAGACTTGTCATGTGGCCTTGGATTACTACCGGTAGACCGCCTGTCAAGTTTCGTGCCATTTGGACTTCGTTTGATACTCCAACGGTTAACCGAGGGACCGAGAAGGCCTCGTGTGTGTTGCAGCCCAACACCTTTTCCAATTTTGTCCAAAACCCACCAAAACTCTCTCCATCATCTAGAGCGTTCAATCACGATCGCGTGGCCGAAAACCGCACCTCATTTGGACTCTCCTAGCTCCCCCTATGCCTATATATAGACCCTCTCCCGAATTTCCCGGATCTCTTCCAACCCCAAACCCTAAAAATCGCCCCGCCGCCGTTGGACACGTCCGTCCGCCGCCAGACGAAGTCGCCGTGGCCGCCCGCGCCAACCAGGGCACGCCACGTGGCAGCCGCCGCCACCCCACGCCCGCGGCCCGCCGAGCCCGCTCGGGGCCCCCGCGGCCCAACCGCCGAGCGCCGCCGCCTGCCTCTTTCTCCGCCCGAGCCGGCGAGCGCCGCCTGCCGAACCTTCGCCGCGCCGCCCCGCTCCGCCTTCGACGTTGCGAGCCACCGCCCGCCGCGCTCGCTCCGGCGCCGCCCCGCCGTGCTGCTTCCGCCGCCCGACACCGTCGCAGCTCTGGTGTCGCCCCGCGCCGCCTCGCCTCCGCGCTCCTCCACTCCGGCCAGCCCTCCTCCGGCCGGCGTGCCTCGCCAAGTCCGGCAACGAACCCCGGCGAGCTACAGTGAACTCCGGCGAGCGCCTCGAAGTCCGTGCCGATCTGGATCTGAGATCTGCTAGGGTTGACTTTCCCCTGAAACTCTAGCTATTTTGCGTTTTTCATCATGCCGTAACTTTGCATCCGTAGCTCCGATTTGGGCGTGTAGCATATCAAAATGTTCGCCTCAGAGAGTACATCATTTCATCTCATTGCGTCATTTTCATTTGAACTCATCTTGATGCCCAAAATGATGTTGGAAGAGAGCTATATGAGTTAATTGTCAAATCTGCTGCATCAAATAGCTATTTGTCATTTTTGCCATGTTTATTGTGTGCATGATATGCTCCTGAGTTATACATGAGTTTTATTATATGCCATGCCATCTTTACAGAGGTGCTTTCCATGTATTTTTGTGATATGTGTGGTGACTAGCATAAGCTTGCAAAGTAGTGCATTCGTTAATGCTGATTTTAGGGACTTGGAATTTCTCTTAAGCCCTTTATCTGTTTTTATCAATATGCCATATGTTCATGTTGTTTCCTAGTGATCCGTGCCTCTTTGGAGGATGATCAGTAAGGATGATTTGTTAACATTGGGGTGCTCTATCCATCAATGTCTTCGTTTGCATTTATGGAGCACCCTAGCTTGAGTCAATCAAGCTCTACTTTTACTATTTCATGATTCCTGGCAGATTGTTGACTTGTTAGCGATTTTGCCGAGGATGTTATTATTGATCCGTGCATGCTATGTTGTTGTTCTTGCCATGTCTAGCTTCTATGATATGTATTCTTGATGGGTGTATGCTTAGTTGTCATGTCTTGCTCTGTAGTGAGTGCATCGAGCTCGTAAATATGCCTACTTGTTAACAGATTTGCATGCTCCAGTTTATCACTAAGCCTGTAATCTGATTATGTTTTTGCCATGTTCACTTGCTTGCAATTGTATTGTATGATCCCTTTTGGCTGAAGGTCACTAAGGGACTTTTGTTAAGTGCTTTGAGTAGCTTCATGTCATGCCTTGCTTAGCCATGTTAAGTTCCTGTAGCATATAGTTTTAATGCTCCAAAGTGTGCTACCTGATGTTAAATTCCAGACTTGTGTCAATTTCACTAAGTCTGAAACCTGTTTACCATTTGCATTTTTCCATGCTTGTTTGAACCTGTTAATGGATGAATTGGCCGTAGCTCAGTGTTCATCTTTTTTTAAGCTTCATGAATGGATCCCTGCCATGTATTTTGTTGCCATATTTGAGTGATGTAGAATGTTTATCTTGATGCATTTAGATGGCTACTTGCTGGTTATCGCAGACCGGTGCCATATTTGTTTTGCTTGCCATTTCCAAACCATGCATCCGATTCCGGTGATCTTTATATCGATTTCAACCGAAATCTCCTCACCTTTCCAGTGGCACTCTTGGATTTCCAGGTTGAGGCCAGGTTCAATCATTCCTTGTCAAATCTTGCATATGCATCACATATCGCATCCCGCATAGCATACCATGTTTGCATCATGTTTGCTTGAGCTTTGCACGTGGTTGATTGTGTTCCTTTTGCTTGTTTGTATTGTTTGGGTAGATCCGGGAGACGAGTTCGCTAACGAGGAGCCGGTTGAGTGTGCTTACGAGGATCAAGTCAACTCTGATAACTTTGCAGGCAAGATGATCATACCCTCGAAATCACTTCTATCTTTGCTTGCTAGATGCTCGCTCTTTTGCTATGCCTATGCTATGATGCCTACCACTTGCTTATCATGCCTCCCAAATTGCCTTGTCAAACCTCTAACCCACCATGTCCTAGCAAACCGTTGATTGGCTATGTTACCGCTTTGCTCAGCCCCTCTTATAGCGTTGCTAGTTGCAGGTGAAGATTGGAGATCGTTCCTTGTTGGAACATTGTTTATTGTTGGGATACCACTATATTATCTTGTTATCTTAATGCATCTATATACTTGGTAAAGGGTGGAAGGCTCGGCCTTTTTCCTAGTGTTTTGTTCCACTCTTGCCGCCCTAGTTTCCGTCATATCAGTGTTATGTTCCCCGATTTTGTGTTCCTTACACGGTTGGGTGATAATGGGAACCCCTTGACAGTTCGCCTTGAATAAAACTCCTCCAGCAATGCCCAACCTTGGTTTTACCATTTGCCACCTAGCCTCTTTTTCCCTTGGGTTTCCGGAGCCCGAGGGTCATCTTATTTTAGACCCCCCTGGGCCAGTGCTCCTCTGAGGGTTGGTCCGACTGAGCTGCCTGCGGGGCGACCTCGGGGAAACTTGAGGTTTGGTTTTATTCGTAGCTAGTCTCATCTGAGTGTGCCCTGAGAACGAGATATGTGCAGCTCCTATCGGGATTTGTCGGCACATTCGGGCGGTGTTGCTGGACTTGTTTTACCATTGTCGAAGTTATCTTGTAGAACCGGGATGCCGAGTCTGATCAAAATGTCTCGGGAGAAGGTTTATCCTTCATTGACCGTGAGAGCTTGTGATGGGCTAAGTTGGGACTCCCCTGCAGGGATTTGAACTTTCGAAAGCCATGCCCATGGTTATGGGCAGATGGGAATTTGTTAATGTCCGATTGTAGATAACATGAACCTTAACTTAATTAAAATGAATCAACCGCGTGTGTTACCGTGATGGTCTCTTCTCGGCGGAGTCCGGGAAGTGAACACGGTGTTGGAGTAATGTTTGCCGTAGGTTGATTCTATAGTTCTTCATTCGTGCTTTGCCTTCTCTTCTCGCTCTCTTTTGCGAATAGGTTAGCCACCATATATGCTAGTCGCTTGCTGCAGCTCCACATATTACCTTAGCTTACCTATAAGCTTAAATAGTCTTGATCGCGAGGGTGCGAGATTGCTGAGTCCCCGTGACTCACAGATTACTTCCAAACCAGATGCAGGGACCGATGACTCCGTTCCAGATGATGCGCTTGAGCTCAAGTGGGAGTTCAACAAAGACTTACGCCGTTACTATGTGTCTTTCCCTGATGATCAGTAGTGGTGCCCAGTTGGGGCGATCGGGACCGTGTCGCATGTTGGGGTTGATATTTTATTTTGTTACCGTAGTCGGACCATGAGTGTATTGGATGATTGTAATGTTATTTATGTATTTGTGTGATGTGGCGAGTGTAAGCCAACTATGTACCTTTTCCCCTATTTTTTGTTTACATGGGTTGTTGTGAAGATTACCTTACTTGCGACATTGCTTTCAATGCAGTTATGCCTCTAAGTCGTGCTTCGACACGTAGGAGATATAGCCGCATCGAGGGCATTACATTTATCCTTTATGCATCTTATTTTTCTTAGTTCGGCGGTTTCATTATAAGATGATCTCTTACTAAATTTCAAGGTACAAGTGTTCTCCCTGAGTATGCACCTTGCTACAGTTCGTCGTGCCGAGACACCACGTGATGATCGGGTGTCATAAGCTCTAATTTCACATACAACGGGTGCAAGCCAGTTTTGCACACGCAGAATACCCGGGTTAAACTTGACGAGCCTAGCACATGCAGATATGGCCTTGGAACACTGAGACCAAAAGGTCGAGCGTGAATCATATAGTAGATATGATCAACATAGTGATGTTCACCATTGAAAACTACTCCATCTCACATGATGACCGGACATGGTTTAGTAGACATGGATCACGTGATCACTTAGATGATTAGAGAGATGTCTATCTAAGTGGCAGTTCTTCAGTAATTTGATTAATTGAACTTTAATTTATCATGAACTTAGTACCTGATAGTATTTTGCATGTCTATGTTGTTGTAGATTGATGGCCCGTACTGTTGTTCCATTGAATTTTAATGCGTTCCTAGAGAAAGCTAAGTTGAAAGATGATGGTAGAAACTACACGGACTGTGTCTGTAACTTGAGGATTATCCTCAGTGCTGCACAGAAGAATTACGTTCTGGAAGAACCGCTAGGTGACAAACCCACTGCAGGAGCAATGCCAGATGTTGTGAACACCTGGCAGAGCAAAACTAATGACTACTCGATAATTTAGTGTGCCATGCTTTAGGGCTTAGAACCGAGACTTCAACGATGTTTTGAACGTCATGGAGCATATGAGATGTTCCAGGAGTTAAAGTTAATATTTCAAGCAAATGCCCGGATTGAGAGATGTGAAGTCTCCAATAAGTTCTACTGCTGCAAAATGGAGGAGAATAGTTCTGTGACTGAACATATACTCAGAATTTCTGGGTACCATAACCACTTGACTCAGCTTCGAGTTAATCTTCCTGATGATAGTGTCATTGACAAAGTTCTTCAATCACTGCCACCAAGCTACAAGAGCTTAGTGATGAACTATAATATGCAAGGGATGGATAAGACTATTCCCGAGCTCTTCCGCAATGCTAAAAGCCGCGGAGGTAGAAATCAAGAAGGAGCATCAAGTGTTGATGGTCATCAAGACCACTAGTTTCAAGAAAAAGGGTAAAGGGAATAAGGGGAACTTCAAGAAGAACAATAAGCCAGTTGCAGCTCAAGTGAAGAAACCCAAGTCTGGACCTAAGACTGAAACTGAGTGCTTCAACTGCAAAGGGACTGGTCACTGGAAGTGAAACTTCCCCAAGTATTTGGCGGAGAAGAAGGATGGCAAAGTAAAAGGTATATTTGATATACATGTTATTGATGTGTACCTTACTAATGCTCACAGTAGCGCCTAAGTATTTGATATTGGTTATGTTGCTAATATTTGCAACTCGAAACAGGGGCTATGGATTAAGAGAAGATGGCTAAGGACGAGGTGACGATGCGCGTGGGAAATGGTTCCAAAGTCGATGTGATTGCCGTTGGCACGCTACCTCCACATCTACCTTCGGGATTTGTTTTAGACCTACATAATTGTTATTTGGTGCCAGCATTGAGTATGAACATTATATTTGAATCTTGTTTGACATGAGACGATTATTCTTTTAAATCAGAGAATAATGGTTGTTCTATTGATATGAGTAATATCTTTTATGGTCATGCACCCTTGATGAGTGGTCTATTTTTAGTAAATCTTGATAATAGTGATACACATGTTCATAGTATTGAAGCCAAAAGATGCAGAGTTGATAATGATAGTGCAACTTATTTGTGGCACTGCCGTTTGGGTCATATTGGTGTAAAGCGCATGAAGAAACTCCATTCTGATGGACTTCTGGAATCACTTGATTATGAATCACTTGGTACTTGCGAACCATGCCTCATGGGATGACTAAAACTCCGTTCTCCGGAACAATGGAGTGAGCAACAGAGTTATTGGAAATCATACATACTGATGTATGTGGTCCAATGAACATTGAGGCTCGCGTCGGATACCATTATTTTTTACCTTCACAGATGATTTGAGCAGATATGGGTATATCTACTTGATGAAACATAAGTCTGTAGCATTTGAAAAGTTCAAAGAATTTCAGACTGAATTGAAAAATCATCATAACAAGAAAATCAAGTTTCTACGATCTGATCGTGGAGGTAAATATTTGAGTTATGAGTTTGGTCTTCATTTGAAACAATGCGAAATAGTTTTTCAATTCACGCCACCTGGAACACCACAACGTAATGGTGTGTCCGAACATCATAACCGCACTTTATTAGATATGGTGTGATCTATGATGTGTCTCACTGATTTACCGCTAGCGTTTTGGGGTTATGCTTTAGAGACGGCTGCATTCACATTAAATAGGGCACCATCAAAATCTGCTAAGATGACACCTTATGAACTGTGGTTTGGCAAGTAACCCAAGTTGTCGTTTCTTAATGTTTGGGGCTGCGATGCTTTGATACGTCTCCAACGTATCTATAATTTTTCATTGTTCCGTGCTATTATATTACCTATTTTGGATGTTTAATGGGCATTATTACGCACTTTTATATTATTTTTGGGACTAACCTATTAATCGAAGGCCTAGTGCAAATTCCTATTTTTTTTGCTTATTTCAGTGTTCCGTAGAAAAGGAATATCAAACAGAATCCAAATGGAATGAAACCTTCGCGAGGATCTTTTTTGGAACAAACATGATCCAGGAGACTTGCAGTGGACGTCAAGGAAGCAGCAAGGTGGCCACGAGGTAGGAGGGCGCACCCAGGGGGCCAAGCATGCCCCACTCTCATGGGCCCCTCGCAGCTCCACCGACCTACTTCTTTCGCCTATATATACTCATATACCCTTAAAACATCCAGGAGCACCACAAAACCTATTTCCATCGCCGCAACCTTCTGAACCCGTGAGATCCTATCTTGGGGCCTTTTTCGGCGCTCCACCGGAGGGGAATTGATCATTGGGGCCTTCTACATCAACACCATAGCCTCTCCGATGATGTGTGAGTAGTTTACCATAGACCTTCGGGTCCATAGTTATTAGCTAGATGACTTCTTCTCTCTCTTTGGATCTCAATACAAAGTTCTCGATTCTCTTGGAGATCTATTTGATGTAATTCTTTTTGCGGTGTGTTTGTCGAGATCTGATGAATTGTGGGTATATGATCAAGATTATCTATGAACAATATTTGATTCTTCTCTGAATTCTTTTATGCATGATTTAAATATCTTTGCAAGTCTCTTCGAATTATCAGTTTGGGTTGGCCTACTAGATTGATCTTTCTTGCAATGGAAGAAGTGCTTAGCTTTGGGTTCAATCTTGCGGTGTCCTTTCCCAGTGACAGCAGGGACATCAAGACACGTATTGTATTGTTTCCATCGAGGATAAAAAGATGGGGTTTATATCATATTGCTTGAGTTTATCCCTCTACATCATGTCATCTTGCCTAATGCGTTACTCTGTTCTTATGAACTTAATACTCTAGATGCATGCTAGATAGCAGGCGATGTGTGGAGTAATAGTAGTAGATGCAGAATCGTTTCGGTCTACTTGTCATGGACGTGATGCCTATATACATGATCATGCCTAGATATTCTCATAACTATTTGCTTTTCTATCAATTGCTCGGCAGTAATTTGTTCACCCACCGTAGATTTTGCTATCCTGAGAGAAGCCACTAGTGAAACCTATGGCCCCCAGGTCTATTCTCCATCATATTATTTTCCGTCAACTAGCTATTTCTGTCACCGTTTATTTTGCAATCTTTAATTTTCAATCTATACAACAAAAATACCAAAAACATTTATCTTATTATCTTTATCAGATCTCACTTTTGCAAGTGGCCGTGAAGGGACTGACAACCCCTTTATCGTGTTGGTTGCAAGGTTCTTGATTGTTTGTGCAGGTACGAGGGACTTGCGTGTAGTCTCCTACTGGATTGATACCTTGGTTCTCAAAAACTAAGGGAAATACTTACGCTACTTTGCTACATCACACTTTCCTCTTCAAGGGAAAACCAACGCATGCTCAATAGGTAGCAAGAAGGATTTCTGGCGCCGTTGTCGGGGAGATTTGCACCAAGTCAAGTTGAGATTTGATCTCCTGACAACTATCCATTTCTGGCGCCGTTACCGGGGAGATCTACGCACAAGTCAAGACATACCAAGTATCCATCACAAACTCTTATCCCTTGCATTACATTATTTGCCATTTGCCTCCCGTTTCACTCTCCCCCACTTCACCCTTGCCGTTTTATTCGCCCTTCTTTTTCCGCCTGTCTATTTCCGCTTGCTTCTTGTGTGTCCGTGTGTTAGATCGTTTGTTTCGTCGTCATGTCTAGTCCTTCTATCATTGTTAGTACTCCTGATCACGAAGTTCTTAATTTTAAACAAAGGGATGGAGAAAATCTAAAAGATGTTTGGCATAGAATTTGCAATGCTCAGAATAGATCTACTAAGAAGCAATCTACTTCCGTTCTTCTTCACAATTTTTATGTAGGCATCACTCCTTGGAACAGATATACTCTTGATACCATTACTGGAGGGAATTTCTTGGGTAGCCATACTTTTGATTCTTATAATGCTATGTTAGATTTGTTTGGCCCACCACCTCTTTTGGTTAATGGAACTATTTTAACTTTGGAACATGTGATGCAAAGGCTTGAAATTATTGAAAATAAAGTTGCCACTGTAGAGTTGATTGAAAATTTGGATAAAAAGATCCACAACCAAATTAACCACTACGGATCTAAGGTAGGAGTTGCTCTTAAATTTTTTAAAGAAAAGGAACCCATAGTTAACGAAAAGATAGATCAAGATTCCACAAGAATTGATAAACTTGAGGATATTATTACAAACTTAGGGTCTGCCTTTTCTTCCGTGAAATATACCCCAAATCCTCCTACTACTAAAGTTTCCAAGTTCATGTATGTGCCTAAAAATTAAGGTGAATCTTCTAGTAAGGAAAATGCGGATCTCAAATCAATAAGTGTTCACCCGCTATCATTAAGGAATCTTTTGCTACAAATAAATTTCTTGATTTCTTGCCTAGTAGTTTGATCATTAATAAAAATAAGGAAACTCCTAAGGGATATAAGTGTTCCATTGAAGAAATGCCAACCAAAGATGACAATACCTAGATCTATTTTTGTTTTTATGCCTTGCTAGGGGCGTTAAACGATAGCGCTTGTTGGGAGGCAACCCAATTTTATTTCTGATTCTTACCTTTTGATTATGTTTAGTAATAAATAAATCATATATCCTCTGTTATGATTGTGTTTTTATGTTTTAATTAGTGTTTGTACCAAGTAAAGTCTTTAGGATCTTCTTGGATGATTGTTGTTTGATCTTGCTGAAAAAAATAGAAAGTATGCGCTCACGAGAATAATTTTCATTTATAACCAGAGAGAGATAAAATACTGATTCCAATTGAAGTAGATCAATATACAAATTATTTAGGTCTTACTAATCTGGTAGAATTTTTGGAGTTAAAGAAGTATTCGAAACCTACTGATTACTACAGACTATTCTGTTTTTGACAGATTCTGTTTTTCGTGTGTTGTCTGCTTATTTTGATGAATCTATGGCTAGTATCGGGGGGTATGAACCATAGAGAAGTTGGAATACAGTAGGTTTAACACCAATATAAATAAAGGATGAGTTTATTACAGTAACTTGAAGTGGTGGTTTGTTTTCTTATACTAACGGAGCTCATGAGATTTTTTGTTGAGTTTTGTGTTGTGAAGTTTTCATGTTTTGGGCAAAGATTTGATGGATTTTGGAATAAGGAGTGGCAAGAGCCTAAGATTGGGGATGCCCATGGCACCCCAAGGTAAAATTCAAGGACAACCAAAAGCCTAAGCTTGGGGATGCCCCGAAAGGCATCCCCTCTTTCGTGTTCGTCCATGGTAACTTTACTTGAGGCTATATTTTTATTTACCACATGATATGTGTTTTGCTTGAGTCTTTGCCTTTTAGTTTACCACAATCATCCTAGCTGTACACACCTTTTGGAGAGACACACATGAATCGAAATTTATTAGAATACTCTATGTGCTTCACTTATATCTTTTGAGCTAGATAATTTTGCTCTATTGATTTACTTATATCTTTTTAAGAGCATGGTGGTGGTTTTATTTTATAGAAATTATTGATCTCTCATCCTTCACTTATATCATTTTGACAGTCTTTTAGAACATCATGGTAATTTGGTTTATCTATAAAATTAGTCTTAATATGATAGGCATCCAAGATGGGTATAATAAAAACTTTCATATAAAGTGCATTGAATACTATGAGAAGTTTGATACTTGATGACTGTTTTGAGATATGAAGATGGTAATATTAGAGTCATGCTAGTTGAGTAGTTGTGAGTTTGAGAGATACTTATGTTAAAGTTTGTGATTCCCGTAGCATGCACGTATGATGAACCGTTATGTGATGAAGTCGGAGCATGATTTATTTATTGATTGTCTTCCTTATGAGTGGCGGTCGGGGACGAGCGATGGTCTTTTCCTACCAATCTATCCCCCTAGGAGCATGCACATAGTACTTTGTTTCGATAACTAATAGATTTTTGCAATAAGTATGTGAGTTCTTTATGACTAATGTTGAGTCCATAGATTGTACGCACTCTCACCCTTCCACCATTGCTAGCCTCTCTAGTACCGCGCAACTTTCATTGGTACCATAAACCCAACATATATCTTCCTCAAAACAGTCACCATACCTACCTATTATGGCATTTCCATAGCCATTCCGAGATATATTGCCATGCAACTTTCCACCGTTCCGTTCATTATAACACGCTTAATCATTGTCATATTGCTTTGCATGATCATGTAGTTGACATCGTATTTGTGGCAAAGCCACCGTTCATAATTCTTTCATGCATGTCACTCTTGATCCATCGCATATCCTGGTACACCACCGGAGGCATTCACATAGAGTCATATTTTTGTTCTAGTATCGAGTTGTAATCCTTGAGTTGTAAGTAATAAAAGTGTGATGGTCATCATTATTAGAGCATTGTCCCAGTGAGGAAAGGATGATGGAGACTATGATTGCCCCACAAGTCGGGATGAGACTCCGGACGAAAAAAAGAAGAAAAAAAGAGGCCATAAAAAAGAAGAAGAAAAGTCCCAAATAAAAAAAAGGAAGAGAGAAAAAGAGAGAAGGGGCAATGCTACTATCCTTTTACCACACTTGTGCTTCAATGTAGCACCATGATCTTCATGATAGAGAGTCTCCTATGTTGTCACTTTCATATACTAGTGGGAATTTTTCATTATAGAACTTGGCTTGTATATTCCAATGATGGGCTTCCTCAAAATGCCCTAGGTCTTCATGAGCAAGCAAGTTGGATGCACACCCACTTAGTTTCCTTTTGAGCTTTCATACACTTATGGCTCTAGTGCTGTAACGCCCCAAGACCGTTGCGCCAGGTGTCTTCGAGTTATTCGCTGTTGTTTCCTTGTCTTTTGCTTGTGTGTTGCATCTTGCCATGTTATCATGTTGTCAAAACTTGCATCCGTCCGGGTTCCCAAGTTATTTCCGTTGTCCGTTCTGAGCCCAGACACACTTGCACGAGCCCGCGGCACCTCCGAAATATTATTTTTTATAAGTGGTCGAAAAATGTTCTCGGAACCGGTTGAAAGTTGGCGTGCGGTGTTGTTATGTTGTTAGTAGCCCGCCTGTGAAGTTTCATCGCATTAGGAGTCCGTTGATGCCCCAATGGATAACTATAACGAAATATAGTCGGTCAAATCGTCGGACGTTTTCGGTCTCCGGAAACTGCTGCCGGGTCTCTCTCTTCTCTCCCACAGCCCCCGACCTTCTACAGAGTCACAACCAGCCCACCTAGGCCTACCTATCCCCCCTCTCGATCGCGATCCGATGGCCGAGGCCGGCGCGGGTGGGCCTGGGCTTCTGCCGAGCCGGCCTGCTCGACCACGCCCCCTGAACCGCCTCCACCGACCTGGGCCGAGTCCAGCTAGGTGAGTACTCAGCCGCCCAGTGGGCTGTTTCAGATTCGGCCCGAGACGTGTTTTTTTTCCGTGAACGAATTTGCCTAATTAATCAGAGAAATACAGTTTTTCAAAAAATCCCCTAGTGTTCCTGCATATCATATCTCGCAAACCGTGCATCGTATGTAAAAACTTCATATATGAAAAATGTTTAGAATTTCATCTAGTTTAATAATATGCCACTTTCACCCATGTTAGAAATGTTTAAATGGCTGCTTGCACTTGTTTTGCATAAATTCCATGTTAAAATGATTTATTTCATAACTAAATAACCGTAACTCCAATTTTAATAAACTTTATATGTAAATGGGGTGGAAAAATGCCTAGTTTAACATGGTGCACTCTTCTTGCATGTTTAACAACTCTAAAATATGGTTTAGGGCAGAACAGTACCAAATCCGTAAATTGCATATGAGGATTTTCTGGAATTGTTGTTTGTTGTTCCGGCCTCATTTAAACTTGCCTAGATATATAAGTTTTATTATGCTTCACCCCTTGCCAGGCTAACCAACATTTAATATTGTTGAGTACATGAACGGAAGAGAACTAAATGAGTCATGTTGTGTTTCGTCAATATGCAACTCGTTGCATATTGAGCTCCACTTAACTTGTAGTGTTGTTTGTTGCACTTTGCCATGCCATGCCTCTTTAAACCGGACATGCATCATACTTGATTGTGCATCATGCCCTGTTTATGCCTATTGGTTTACCATGTTGCTTGCTTCTTTTCCGGTGTTTATTCTTGGTAGTTCTAGTAACGTTGCATTTGTGAGGATCCGTTCAGCTATGTCCGTTTGTCTCCTTCATGGACTCGTTCTTCTTCCTTGCGGGATCTCAGGCAAGATGACCATACCCTCGAAATCACTTCTATCTTTGCTTGCTAGTTGTTCGCTCTATCGCTATGTCGTGCTACCTACCACTTGTTATATCATGCCTCCCATATTGCCATGTCAAGCCTCTAACCCACCTTCCTAGCAAACCGTTGTTTGGCTAAGTTACCGCTTTTTCTCAGCCCCTCTTATAGCGTTGTTAGTTGCAGGTGAAGCTGAAGTTTGTTCCATGTTGGAACATGGATATGTTGCGATATCAGAATATCTCTTATTTAATTAATGCATCTATATACTTGGTAAAGGGTGGAAGGCTCGGCCTTATGCCTGGTGTTTTGTTCCACTCTTGCCGCCCTAGTTTCCGTCATACCGGTGTTATGTTCCTTGATTTTTTGTTCCTTACGCGGTTGGGTGTTATGGGAACCCCTTGATAGTTCGCTTTGAATAAAACTCCTCCAGCAAGGCCCAACCTTGGTTTTACCATTTGCCTCACCACCACCTATACTTTTCCCTTGGGAGTCGCGCTCCCAAGGGTCATCTTTATTTTAACCCCCCGGGCCAGTGCTTCTCTAAGTGTTGGTCCGAACTAGAGTCCTTTGCAATGTCACCTCGGGGAAACTTGAGGGCTGGTTTTAGTTGTACGGAGTGCTCGTCCGGTGTTGCCCTGAGAACGAGATATGTGCAGCTCCTATCGGGATTGTCGGCACATCGGGCGGTCTTGCTGGTATTATTTTAGCATTGTATAAATGTCTTGTAACCGGGATTCTGAGACTGGTTGGGTCTTCCTGGGAGAAGGAATATCCTTCGTTGACCAAGAGAGCTTGTGATGGGCTAAGTTGGGACACCCCTGCAGGGTATAAAATTTTGAGAGCCGCGCCCGCGGTTATGTGACAGATGTGAATTTTTTAATGTCCGGTTGTAGAGAACTTGACACTTGACTTAATTAAAATACATCAACCGCGTGTGTAGCCATGATGGTCTCTTTTCGGCGGAGTCCTGGAAGTGAACACGGTCTTGTGTTATGCTTGAACGTAAGTAGTTTCAGGATCACTTCTTGATCACTTATAGCTTCTCGACCATTGCATTGCTTCTCCTCCAGCTCTTATTTGCGTATGTTAGCCACCATATATGCTTAGTGCTTGCTGCAGCTCCACCTCATTACCTTACCCTTCCCATAAGCTTAAATAGTCTTTATCTTGCGGGTGTGAGATTGCTGAGTCCTCGTGACTCACAGATACTTCCAAACAGTTGCAGGTGCCGATGATACCAGTGTAGGTGATGCAACCGAGCTCAAGTGGGAGCTCGATGAATATCATGGTCATTTTTATGTGTCTTTTCCAGATGATCAGTAGTGAAGCCCAGTTGGGACGATCGGGGATCTAGCATTTGGGGTTGTCTTCTTTTATTTTGGTTCCGTAGTCGGACCTTGATTGTACTCTGGATGATTTATGTTTAACTTGTTATTTGTGTGAAGTGGCGATTGTAAGCCAACTCTTTATCCCTTTCTTTTTCAGTACGTGGGATTGTGTGAAGATTACCCCTCTTGTGACAAAACTACCATGCGGCTATGCCTCTAAGTCGTGCCCCAACACGTGGGAGATATAGCCACATTATGGGTGTTACAAGTGCATCCGTTGCATGGCAATCCCTACTCACTCATATTGATATCTATTGATGGGCATCTCCATAGCCCGTTGATACGTCTAGTTGATGTGAGACTATCTTCTCCTTTTTTGTCTTCTCCACAACCACCATTCTATTCCACCTATAGTGCTATATCCATGGCTCATGCTCATGTATTGCGTGAAGATTGAAAAAGTTTGAGAATGTTAAAAGTATGAAACAATTGCTTGGCTTGTCATCGGGGTTGTGCATGATTTAAATATTTTATGTGGTGAAGATAGAGCATAGCCAGACTATATGATTTTGTCGGGATAACTTTCTTTGGCCATGTTATCTTGAGAAGACATAATTGCTTAGTTAGTATGCTTGAATTATTAGTATTTTTATGCCAATATTAAACTTTTATCTTGAATCTTTCGGATTTGAACATTCATGCCACAATAAAGAAAATTACTTTTAAAATTATGTTAGGAAGCATTCCACATCAAGAATTCTGTTTTTATCATTTACCTACTCAAGGACGAGCAGGAATTAAGCTTGGGGATGCTTGATACGTCTCCAATGTATCTATAATTTTTGATTATTCCATGCTATTATATTATCTGTTTTGGATGTTTAATGGGCTTTATTATGCACTTTTATATCATTTTTGGGACTAACCTATTAACCGAAGGCCCAGTGCAAATTGCTGTTTTTGCCTATTTCAGTGTTTCGCAGAGAAGGAATGTCAAACGGAATGAAACGTTCGTGAGGATCTTTTTTGGAACAAACGTGATCCAGGAGACTTGGAGTGGACGTCAAGGAAGCAGCGAGGCATCCACGAGGTTGGAGGGCGCACCCAGGGGGCCATGCGCGCCCCTACACTCGTGGGTCCCTCGCAGCTCCACCGACCTACTTCTTTTGCCTATATATACTCATATACCCTGAAAACATCTAGGAGCACCAAGAAGCCCTATATCCACCACCGGAACCTTCTGTACCTGTGAGATCCCATCTTGGGGCCTTTTTCGGTGCTCCGCCAGAGGGGGAATCGATCACAGAGGGCTTCTACATCAACACCATAGCCTCTCCGATGATGTGTGAGTAGTTTACCACAAACCTTCGGGTCCATAATTATTAGCTAGATGGCTTCTTCTCTCTCTTTGGATCTCAATACAAAGTTCTCCTCGATTCTCTTGGAGAACTTTTGATGTAATTCTTTTTGCAGTGTGTTTGTCGAGACCCGATGAATTGTGGGTTTATGATCAAGATTATCTGTGAACTATATTTGGTTCTTCTCTAAATTCTTTTATGCTTGATTTAAATATATTTGCAAGTCTCTTTGAATTATCAGTTTGATTTGGCCTACTAGATTGATCTTTCTTGCAATGGGAGAAGTGCTTAGCTTTGGGTTCAATCTTGCGGTGTCCTTTCCCAGTGACAGCAGGGGCAGCAAGGAACGTATTGTATCGTTGCCATCGAGGATAAAAAGATGGGGTTATATCATATTCCTTGAGTTTATCCCTCTACATCATGTCATCTTGCCTAATGCGTTACTCTGTTCTT
Source organism: Triticum urartu (assembly GCF_003073215.2). NCBI lineage: Eukaryota > Viridiplantae > Streptophyta > Magnoliopsida > Poales > Poaceae > Triticum > Triticum urartu. Next base: position 341,179,368 of record NC_053023.1, read on the forward strand.
CCGAACTTAATACTCTAGATGCATGCTAGATAGTGGTCGATGTGTGGAGTAATAGTAGTAGATGCAGAATCGTTTCGGTCTACTTGTCACGGATGTGATGCCTATATACATGCTCATGACTAGATATTATCATAACTATTCGCTTTTCTATCAATTGCACGACAGCAATTTGTCCATCCACCATAGATTTTGCTATCTTGAGAGAAGCCATTAGTGAAACCTATGGCCCCCGGGTCTATTCTCCATCATATTATTTTCCGTCAACTAGCTATTTCTGTCACCATTTATTTTGCAATCTTTACTTTTCAATCTATACAACAAAAATACCTCAAATATTTATCTTATTATCTTTATCAGATCTCACTTTTGCAAGTGGTCGTGAAGGGATTGACAACCCCTTTATCGCGTTGGTTGCCAGGTTCTTGATTGTTTGTGCAGGTATGAGGGACTTGCATGTAGTCTCCTACTGGATTGATACCTTGGTTCTCAAAAACTGAGGGAAATACTTACGCTACTTTGCTGCATCACCCTTTCCTCTTCAAGGGAAAACCAACGAATGCTCAAGACATGCTTATATGAAAAAGCTTCAACCTGATAAGCTCGAACCCAAATCGGAGAAATGTGTCTTCATAGGATACCCAAAGGAGACTGTTGGGTAAACCTTCTATCATAGATTTGAAGGCAAGATATTCGTTGCTAAGAATGGATCCTTTCTAGAGAAGGAGTTTCTCTCGAAAGAAGTGAGTGGGAGGAAAGTAGAACTTGATAAGGTAGTTGCACCTTCTACCTTATTTGAAAGTAGTTCATCACTGAAATATGTTCCTATGATTCCTACACCAGTAAGTAAGGAAGCTAATGATGATGATCATGAAGCTTCTGTTCAAGTTACTACCGAACCTCGTAGGTCAACCAGAGTAAGATCCGCACCAGTGGTACGGTAATCCTATTCTAGAGGTCATGTTACTTGACCATGACGAACCTACGAACTATGAGGAAGCGATGATGAGCCCAGATTCCGCAAAATGGCTTGAGGCCATGAAATTTGAGATGGGATCCATGTATGAGAACAAATTGTGGACTTTGATTGACTTGCTCGATGATCGGCAGGCCATAAAGAATAAATGGATCTTCAAGAAGAAGACTGACGCTGACGGTAAAGTTACTGTGTACAAAGATCGACTTGTTGCAAAAGGTTTTCGACAAGTTCAAGGAGTTGACTATGATGAGACATTCTCACCCGTAGCGATGCTTATGTCCGTCTGAATCATGTTAGCAATTGCCACATTTTATGATTATGACATTTGGCAAAAGGATGTCAAACCTGCATTCCTTAATGGATATCTTAAAGAAGAGTTGTATATGATGCAACCAGAAGGTTTTGTCGATCCAAAAGGTGCTAACAAAGTGTGCAAGCTCCAGCGATCCATTTATGGACTGGTGCAAGCCTCTCAGAGTTGGAATATACGCTTTGATAGTGTGATCAAAGCATATGGTTTTATACAGACTTTTGGAGAAGCCTCTATTTACAAGAAAGTGAGTGGGAGCTATGTAGCATTTCTGATATTATATGTAGATGACATATTATTGATCGAAAATGATACTGAATTTCTAAATAGCATAAAAGGATACTTAAATAAGAATTTTTCAATGAAAGACCTCGGTGAAGCTGCTTATATGTTGGGCATCAAGATCTATAGAGATAGACCAAGATGCTTAATTGGAATTTCACAAAGCACATACCTTCATAAAGTTTTAAAGAAGTAAAAAATGGATCAAGCAAAGAAAGGGTTCTTGCCTGTGTTGCAAGGTGTGAAGTTGAGTCAGACTCAATGTCCGACCACTGTAGAAGATAGATAGACAATGAAAGTCATTCCCTATTCTTCAGCCATAGGTTCTATCATGTATGCAATGCTGTGTACCAGACCTGATGTGTGCCTTGCTATTAGTTTAGTAGGGAGGTACCAAAGTAATCCAGGAGTGGATCACTGGACAACGGTCAAGAACATCCTGAAATACCTGAAAAGGACTAAGGATATATTTCTCGTTTATGGAGGTGACAAAGAGCTCTTCGTAAATGGTTACATCGATGCAAGCTTTGACACTGATCCATATGATTCTAAGTCACAAACCGGATACATATTTTCATTAAATGGTGGAGCTATCAGTTGGTGCAGTTCCAAGCAGAGCATCGTGGCGGGATCTACGTGTGAAGAAGAGTACATAGCTGCTTCGGAAGCAGCAAATGAAGGAGTCTGGATGAAGGAGTTCATATCCAATCTAGGTGTAATACATAGTGCATCGGTCCAATGAAAATCTTTTGTGACAATACTGGAGCAATTGCCTTGGCAAAGGAATCCAGATTTCACAAGAGAACCAAGCACATCAAGAGACACTTCAATTCCATCCGCGATCAAGTCAAGGAGGGAGACATAGAGATTTCCAAGACACATACGGATCTGAATGTTGCTGACCCATGGACTAAGCCTCTCTCACGAGCAAAATATGATCAGCACCAAGACTCCATGGGTGTTAGAATCATTACAATATAATCTAGATTATTGACTCTAGTGTAAGTGGGAGACTGAAGAAATATGCCCTAGAGGCAATAATAAAGTTGTTATTTATATTTCCTTATATCATGATAAATGTTTATTATTCATGCTAGAATTGTATTAACTGGAAACTTAGTACGTGTGTGAATACATAGACAAACAGAGTGTTACTAGTATGCCTCTACTTGACTAGCCCGTTGAATCAATGATGGTTATGTTTCCTGACCATAGACATGAGTTGTCATTTGATTAACGGGATCACATCATTGGAGAATGATGTGATTGACTTGACCCATCCGTTAGCTTAGCACGATGATCGTTTAGTTTGTTACTGTTGCTTTCTCCATAACTTATACATGTTCCTATGACTATGAGATCATGCAACTCCCGAATACCGTAGGAACACTTAGTGTGATATAAAACGTCACAACGTAACTTTGTGACTATAAAGATGCTCTACAGGTGTCTCCGATGGTGTTTGTTGAGTTGGCATAGATCGAGATTAGGATTTGTCACTCCGAGTATCGGAGAGGTATCTCTGGGCCCTCTCGGTAATGCACATCACTACAAGCCTTGCAAGCAAAGTGACTAATGAGTTCGTTGCGGGATAATGCATTACGGAATGAGTAAAGAGACTTTACGATAGAGAGATTGAACTAGGTATTGAGATACCGACGATCGAATCTCGGGCAAGTAAAATACCGATGACAAAGGGAACAACGTATGTTGTTGTGCGGTTTGACCGATAAAGATCTTTGTAGAATATGTAGGAACCAATATGAGCATTCATGTTCCGCTATTGGTTATTGACCGGAGATGAGTCTCGGTCATGTCTACATAGTTCTCGAACCCGTAGGGTCCGCACACTTAACGTTCGGTGACGATCCGTATTATGATTTTATGTGTTTTGATGTACCGAAGGCAGTTCAGAGTTCCGGATATGATCACGGACATGACGAGGAGTCTCGAAATGGTCGAGACATAAAGATCAATATATTGGAAGCCTATATTTGGACATCAAAATGGTTTTGAATGAGTTCGGGCATTTTCCGAAGTACCGGAACCCCCCGGGGAGTGTATGGGCCTTAGTGGAATAGAGGAGAGGAAGGGAAAAGGTGGGAGGCACACCCCCTAGCCCAATCCGAATTGGGTGGGGGCCGGCCCCCCTTTCCTTCACTCTCTCCTTCCCTTCCTTCTCTCCTACTCCTACTACTTGGAAGGGGGGAATCCTACTCCCGGTGGGAGTAGGACTCCCCTAGGGCGCGCCATAGAGGGCCGTCCCTCCCCCTCCTCCACTCCTTTATATATGGGGGAGGGGCACCCCATAGACACACAAGTTGATCATTTTCTTAACCGTGTGCGGTGCCCCCTCCACCATAATCCACCTCGATCATATTGTAGCGGTGCTTAGGCGAAGCCCTGTTTCGGTAGCTTCGTCATCACCATCATCATGCTATCGTGCTGACGAAACTCTCCCTTAACACTCATCTGGATCTAGAATTCGTGGGACATCACCGAGCTGAACGTGTGTAGATCGCGGAGGTGCCGTACCTTCGGTGCTAGGATCGGTCGGATCGTGAAGACGTTCGACTACATCAACTGCGTTGTCATAATGCTTCCGCTTATGGTCTACGAGGGTACATGGACAACACTCTTCCCCTCTCATTGCTATGCACCACCTATACAGATCTAGCATGTGCGTAGGAATTCTTTTGAAATTACTACGTTCCCCAACAATGAGCAGTGCGGAACGCCTGCTGGAACTGAGTCCAAGTCACACTCTCCATGGGGTATGTGGTGGTGTAGTTCTCCCACCAAGCAGCAGCCAGTCCATCCAACTGGTGGGCGGCAGACCTCACCTTCTCAGCATCATTGCATCCTGATGTGGCTAGCTCCCTTCCTATCTTGTGGAACTAGTCATCTGCGGCGATCGGCTCCGTGCTACTGGAGAACACGGGTGGGTTTAGCCTCAGAAAACGGGTAAGGCTATCAACTAGGGGTGGCAGCGGTGTGTCATTGTTCTAGTTCTGAATGAGCATCTGCATAAGAGCATTCTGCTACTGGATCAATTGGGTGAGCTCTAGCAGAAAGTTGAATCCGGGGTCACGTCTTGGAGGCATCTGATGGGTTTTAGAGTGGATGAGGAGTTAGAATAGAATAAGGCCTAGTGAGTAAAATCACACTACCCATATGCACATGATAGCAATAAAACTTCAAATCACTCCAATTCAATTTCAAACAAAGAGATTCACACGAATAATCAAACCTAAGGTAAGCCATGTCACAAGATTTGACAAGGTCTTACAAATGAAATAAAACTAATTGGATAACAAAATCGAATTCCTAACTCTCACGGTGGTATAAAATCTAACTCTCATCAGATGAGGATCAGTCAACCATGTCAACATTGGGTGTCCTTGCATCACTCTCCGTGTCGTCATCTTCGAGCTCATCATTCTGGTCCCTGTCTTGGCTGACATAGGCACCGTACGAGTGATCCTCCTGGATGTTTTCTCCCTCATCCAGCTTCTCCTCGGCCTCCTCAAGCTTAAGCTTCAAGTCGTCGATCTTCTCCCGCAGTGCGTCCAGCTCTCCCAGGTGCTTGATGCGAGCGTCCTAGAGCTCCTCCTCGAGCTTGGCCTTGCGGGTCATGAGGTTCTTGATGATGATCATGTTGTCAGACAGCTCCATCTCCATCATGCGAATGTGCTCCTCCATGTCCTGGATATGGGATGCTATCGTCTCGTCCTCCGGGGTACGCACCACGTATCCATTCGCGTCGCGGCGTCCATACATCACGAAGGAGGTCTTCTTGAGGTCCTCATCATACTCATCCCGAATACGTTTGAGAGCAATGTGAGCAGCGATGCCTCTGCCCAAGCCCCATGTTGCAATATCGAGATGGAAATCAATGGGCTTGCTGTGGTTTTCGAGTATGCATCCGAGGATATGGGCATCGATCCTCCAACGTGTCTCCTTGGGCAGGGTGGCTGTGAAGGTTCTAGTGAATGTGGGAAGCCCAATCTTCAAGTGGTTCACGATCTTCACCAGCTGCCGTCCAAAGGGCATGGTCTCATCGGGCAGCTCGAACTCAACAATGGCAGATGACATCTACATTTTGAAAGAGAGAAGAAATTAGTACTGAAGCAGAGAAGGTATGAGACCAAAGGATATATAGGGAAAATGAAAAATATAGTTTTATCCTATGGCATTTCCATTTTCTAGGGATCGCATCCTACATTCAACGTGTGCTCTGGTACCATCTTGTAGCGACCTGACTCGGTAAGAGTCGAAGTCTCTGTGCTTACCGTGCTAGTCCCTGGATCGACTTGCTAGCACACACAGTAGTCGATGAAATAACAAAAATAACACACATCTCTTTATTACATCGATAGTCCAGGAGCAATACATTTATTACAAAATAGGGCATAGAGCCAATAAGCAAATACTGCAGAAGCAAAGTAGTAAATGAGTCCAACTCCACGAGCAAGGTTGCGTGTAGAACATCGACCTATCGCACCTTAATCTTCGTTGGATATATCTGCAACATGATAAGTTGCAGCCATATAGGTCAGTACATTGAATGTACTGGCAAGTCACATCATAAGTGTAATGAACCTATTTATACATGCAATTTGGCTAGTGGATAGCTCTAAGTTTAGTTTTTGCATAAAGCTAGTTTTTCCCTATTAGAAAAGATGTTATTCTACTACTACACATTTGCATAGGATGAGTTGGCAAACCCAACTCCACCCGTTCCCAAGTTTCATTTAAAACCCAACTGTTTAATTAAAGGTGAAGAGATCTCCCGTCATTTCCACTACTAGATGCTCAAGTTGTCCGTAACCGGGGACACAACTAATCGATTAGGTTGACACTCTACAGAGGTTGTGCACTTTTCCCCACAAGACCCGACCACCTCCATGATCGGAAGATCGAGACATAGTCTTTCAAAAATGTTCCCCCTTAACCCACGGATAGGCCGGTACTCCTACATCATTCTACATCTGCTAGCCCATCCCGGAAGGGGTCACACTAACTACTCAACTAAGCCAGAGCCCATATTGGCTTGTGGCTGCATACGTAAGCTTCTAGACATGAGAATACGATTGATCTCTTTGAGCTTGAGCGGACGGACCACTAGTGGTGCACCACCATGGATTTCCCATGCGTGCCCCACTATACTTCGCCACCATTCCAACAAGTTTCCGCCCAGGTAGTTCATTAATTATCTTAGGTCCTATTTACTACATTGTCACTCATACTTTTCAATGATCATTCCCCAATCCACGTCTACTTAGCGAAGCAACATAATGTAAAATGATGGAGACAATGTTATAAGGTTCAGACCTACCTGAATGAACTACTGGGTGAAAAGTATAGTCATGCGACATCAATTCCTACCATGCAGTCCTACACAAAGAACTAAGTGCATAATAAAAACATAGGTAATGAAACATGCTCAAGATGCAACTTGCCTTGGCACTGCTGGTCAAATTCTAAAGACTGATAATAGTCTACTTCGCACTCCAGGCAATCTATCACAAAGAAGATAAACAAACAAAAGAAAACATTTCAGAGAACCAAGAAGAAACATGCAAAGAAAGAAGTCTCGATAAAATCCAAATGAATATACAACACGCTAAGCTATCACAAAAATATTCTAAGTGCAAAACAACATAGGCCTATGGTTCAAAAAGTGATGTGAACTATAGTGCATACTAGTAAAAATATTAATGGACAAATTCTAGTGTGTGAAAATTATTGTGACAAAGGTCCAGGTGATATGGTTTGTCTACGGTGACAAAGTGCAAAAAGAATCAACTTAATCAGAGCTACGGTTGGGAGATATGGCCATTTGTAGTTCAAATTTGAATCTGAATAAATTCATATTCGAATCTGAATAAATTCAAATTTGAATCTAAGAAAAGTTTACAAAAATGATACCACTAGATAGATCTAAACATGACGAAGAATTTGCCACTGGGTTCATCGAGTTTGGATCTACGGTTTAAAAGTTATGGCTAATCTAAGATCAGGGACTAATCTGTGATAAAAGGGGACTAAACAGTGAAGAAAAACTATCGCAAATAGGTCCCTGTCACGTGGCAGATTCCTACTGTCCGAATGGTGTTCGCCGCGTAGCTTACAGCGGACGGCCACAATCTAAGTAAAACGGCGGCGGTGGCTAACTAAAAAAGACATCGGGTTTTTTAACGAAACCCGCGGTTTAAGAAAACCGAGTTAACCGATCTAATACTAAACTGATCTACTACTAAAATAAAAAAACTAACCGAACAGGGGCGGGCGAGCGGCTCACCACGGGCGACGGTGTCGTACAGGAGACGGCGGAGCTGGTGTCGGGCGGTGACGGGGCGGCGGGGAAGAAGGGGAATGAGACAAGCGCGATGAGGGGGTCGCGGTGGTGGTGGTGGCGCGCGTCGGGGTGGCCGGGGTGGTGCTGCGCGGGGACCGTGGCTCCGTGCTCCGGCGAGGACGCAAGTCGTCGGGGCGGCGGTTCTGGCGAGACCTAGGCAGCAAAAACGTGTCAAAAAGATGTGCCTCGGTGAGTAACAAAGATTGACAGAAACAAAATGAAGGTAAGGAAGTCTACGGCGATGGAAACTCCGGCGAGATGCTCCGGCTCCGTCGAGATCCAACGCGGCAGGGAGTCGACTACGGGTGGTGTGAGGCGAAACGGGGTGGCAGAATGGAGAGGGGGAGATTGGGGTTTATATAGGCGCAAGCAGAGGGCTCGGGGAGCGGGGATAAGGGTTATCCCAAGAGGGATGCGGCCGGTGGGTTCGGTGCACGGGCGCGTGCTCTACTTGAGCGGGAGGAGTAGGAGGTTGGAGATGATACGGGCGGGGTCCCATCTGGCAGCGTTAGCTGCGTGTGAGCGAGAGGGAGACGGCAGGCGTGCGAGGCAAGGAGCGCTCTGGTGCTGGGAGCTGCGGTCGCGGGTGGTCCTGGTCTGGCGTGGCTGGCTGCTGGGCCATGGGTTGGTTTTGGCCAGCGGCTGGCTAGGCCTGCGCGCGGGTTTGCGCATGTTTTTTTTGACAGAAAACAAAGGTGGCCCTAAAAAAAATTCAAACAAAATCCTAATAATACCACGATAATTTCTAAAATTATCTTGGAATTTCTAGGGCATAGTGAACATTAATCTACGCATAGAGAAAAAACATTTTTCCTAATGCAACTGATGCACTTTTGGAAAATCGAATAAATACCAAATAACTATAGAAACTCCAACTAATATTCAAAATAAAATTTTCCAACTCTTTTATATTTTGAGGAAGTCATCTTATCCCCTCATTTGTTTTTTCTTTCGAGTGGAAAATTATTATTTGAATATTTCAAAAACCCCAAAATGCAAAGAAATATGATATGCATTGAGTGATTCTATTAACATTCAAATTTAATAAAAAATTGGATGTTATAGTTAGAAGCAAGCAAATGCGAGCCGTCAATCCAGCGTGGTGGCGCATACTTCGCAGGAAGAGAGAAGAAGAACCTGGGGAAGAAGACTGGTAATGTTTCCTATGCACATGTGAGAGGCTAGTAAAGGACTAATGTAGCAGGGTGCTTGGGCCATGTAATCTTCCCGCGGTAGGGAAAAAATTAGCCAATGTATATGAAAGGAGCAAAACAAAGTAAGGCTGAAGGGAAAAGTTGAAACCTTACCAGGGATTACCCGGCGGACAAAGCAGAAACCTTAGCAGGAAGAAGCCGGCGTCCGAGGTGGCAGCTCAGTGGAACAGCAGCAGGACCTGCAATACATAAGGAAACAAATATAATAAGAACCGAACAACGACCAGATAGATGGACACTTGGACAGGATTAGTAGCAAGCACCCTCTCTTCTACAGAATCATGGCTGCAATAACAATTGCAAACCAGTTGGTTGACCTTGATACTAAAGTGACCGTATTCAAATTCATTTTCAGATGAGAATCACTATAGTGGAAGCAACAGTCCTGGAGAAATTACATCAAGAAATGGTGCTACTGAATTAGGATAGAAAAGCTAAAAATATATGTAATAAAAAGAGATATCAGATATATTGGAGAAGCCAAATCATCAAAGCGAGAGGTGCGTAAAATTAGTTATTGATTCTTATTTTAACAGATTAACCAGATAGGAGCACCCGCATTTGATCAACAACATAGCTAACCCCCCCAAGTATTCATAAGAGTCCTAAGAAAGAACACATACATGCTAGCATGACATATTAGCAGTAGATCCCATGTTTTATTTCAAAGAGGGGCATCATCAATCATATAGCATGAAGATAGATTAAACCAAGTAGTATAATGCCTTAACCAGTAGGCAAATGCAAATACACAAAGCATGGTAGGTATGCACAAATATTAGACCTAAAAAATCAAAATAGAAGTGTCATATATGAAGTACCATTTTCCAACATCAGTACACACGTATCCCGCAAAAAAATCATCTTATTCTTCACCAAACTCTTCGTGAAGATTATTCCTCTCTTTTTCATCTTATTCTTCACCAAACTCTTCCTCAAGATTATTCCTCTTCTTTTCTTTATCAAATTTGCACACATGTCTAGAAAAACCTCAACATTCTTGCTCCTCTTCTTTCTCAGTTCTGCACAAATGTGTACAGAAAAACCATAAATTGAGACAAAATAAGACTATCAGGATCGGAAGAATCAAGAAGTAAAAACTGTGGGAGGAAGGCTTCCATTTGTTTCCCTTCTTTTTCATAATCATGTATGATACCATAGGCATATTACTTGTCAAATTAAGAAGAAAATAACTGAGACACATACTAATATAATGATTTGATCACCGAAATCTGTAAATTGAAGGGGGCCATGAAAGGAGGAAGGGGCACACCTGCCTAACAGTATATTTAGGGGAGAAAAAACTATGGAATAAAATTAGAGAAACTTACATGGATTTTCCTTCTACATCTTCCATGGCTAACGAACTACCTAGATAATGTGAGAGGTTGATCTTGGATTTGCCTTTCTGTTGAGGGCACCAGAGCCATGGGCCATCCCTTCGTTAGCACGACCACCTGTTGCAGCTGCACATTGTGTTTGCCAGAAGTGCCACCTGATGTGGCTGCTCCTCCTCTCATCCTGTCGTCGACCATGAAGAGGCATCCGACGCTGACACCTTTGGCTGAGTCTGTCCCTCCCTCTCCAGATGGGGGGCATGATGTGAGGAGGCCTCTATCATATGACGACGGGGCGCGCGCGGGAGGAGCAGAATCATGGCGTGCAGCATGGCGCCCGATGCCGGCAACCTGCGATCGAGCCGACTGGATCAAGGATGTATTGCCGCCCCCGCTGCTGCACCACGAGCACCGAGAAGAGGCCTGGGGGAGAAGGCAGCATCACCACAAGCCGTGCGGTGGAGGGTCAAGGAGCAGGGGAGGCTAGATGGCGCAAAGTGGCATGGGGCTCGAGGAAGGAGAGGATTGGTCCATTGTGCGCTAGGTTTTCGGGAGAGGATTGCTCTCGCTCTCTGATGTCTACTACACAACCTTCTTTGTGTAGACGTTGTTGGGCCTCCAAGTGCAGAGGTTTGTAGGACAGTAGCAAATTTCCCTCAAGTGGATGACCTAAGGTTTATCAATCCGTGGGAGGCGTAGGATGAAGATGGTCTCTCTCAAGCTACCCTGCAACCAAATAACAAAGAGTCTCTTGTGTCCCCAACACACCCAATACAATGGTAAATTGTATAGGTGCACTACATCGGCGAAGAGATGGTGATACAAGTGCAATATGGATAGTAGATATAGGTTTTTGTAACCTGAAAATATAAAAACAGCAAGGTAGCAAGTGGTAAAAGTGAGCACAAATGGTATTACAATGCTAGGAAACAAGGCCTAGGGTTCATACTTTCACTAGTGCAAGTTCTCTCAACAATAATAACATAATTGGATCATATAACTATGCCTCAACATGCAACAAAGAGTCACTCCAAAGTCACTAATAGCGGAGAACAAACGAAGAGATTATGGTAGGGTATGAAACCACCTCAAAATTATCCTTTCTGATCGATCTATGCAAGAGTCCGTAGTAAAATAACATGAAGCTATTCTTTCCGTTCGATCTATCATATAGTTCGTACTAGAATAACACCTTAAGACACAAATCAACCAAAGCCCTAATGTCACCTAGATACTCCAATGTCACCTCAAGTATCCATGGGTATGATTATACGATATGCATCACACAATCTCAGATTCATCTATTCAACCAACACAAAGAACTTCAAAGAGTGCCCCAAAGTTTCTACCGGAGAGTCAAGACAAAAACATGTGCCAACCCCTATGCATAAGTTCACGAGGTCATGGAACTCACAAGTTGATCACCAAAACATACATCAAGTGGATCACGTGATATCCCATTGTCACCACAGATAAGCACATGCAAGACATACATCAAGTGTTCTCAAATCCTTAAAGACTCAATCCGATAAGATAACTTCAAAGGGAAAACTCAATTCATCACAAGAGAGTAGAGGGGGAGAAACATCATAAGATCCAACTATAATAGCAAAGCTCGCGATACATCAAGATCGTGCCGACTCAAGAACACGAGAGAGAAAGATCAAACACATAGCTACTAGTACATACCCTTAGCCCCGAGGGAGAACTACTCCCGCCTCATCATGGAGAGCACCGGGATGATGAATATGGCCACCGGAGAGGGATTCCCCCCTCCAGCACGGTGCCGGAACTGGTCTATATTGGTTTTCGGTGGCTACCGAGGCTTTTGGCGACGAAACTCCCGATCTATTGTGCTCTCCGATGTTTTTAGGGTATATGGACATATATAGGCGAAAGAAGTCGGTCAGGGGAGCCACGAGGGGCCCACGTGGGTGGGGGGCGCGCCCAGGGGGTAAGGCACGCCTCCCTGCCTCGTGGCTTCCTCGAAGCTTCCCCGACGTCTACTCCAAGTCTCCTGGATTGCTTCCGTTCCAAAAATAACTCTCCCGAAGGGTTGATTCCGTTTGGACTCCGTTTGATATTCCTTTTCTTCGAAACACTTAAATAGGCAAGAAAACAGTAATTTGGGCTGGGCCTCCGGTTAATAGGTTAGTCCCAAAGATAATATAAAAGTGTTTAGTAAAGCCCATAAACATCCAAAACAGATAATATAATAGCATGGAACAATCAAAAATTATAGATATGTTGGAGACGTATCAGCATCCACAAGCTTAATTCCTGCTCGTCCTCGAGTAGGTAAATGATAAAATAAATAATTTATGAAGTGTGAATGCTTTCTAGAATATTCTTCAATATATTTTTCTCTATTGTGGCATGAATGTTCAGATCCGAAAGATTCAAGATAAAAGTTTATTGTTGACATAAAAGTAGTAATACTCCAAGTATGCTAATCAAGCAATTATGTCTTATCAAAATACCATAGCCAAAGAAAACTTATCCCTACAAAGTCATATAGTTTGGCCATGCTTCATTTTTGTCACACAAAATGCTCTCATCATGCACAACCCCGATGACAAGCCAAGCCATTGTTTCGTACTTAGCCTTTTCAAACTCTTTCAACTTTTACGCAATATATGAGCGCGAGCCATGGACATAGCACTATGGGTGGAATAGAATATGATGATTGAGGTTGTGTGAGGAGACAAAAAGGGAGAAAGTCTCACATTGACGCGGCTAATCAATGGGCTATGGTGATGCCCACTAATTGATGTTAATGCAAGGAGTAGGGATTGCCATGCAACGGATGCACTAGAGCTATAAAATATATGAAAGCTCATCAAAGAAACTAAGTGGGTGTGCATCCAACTCACTTGCTCACGAAGACCTAGGGCATTTGAGGAAGCCCATCATTGGAATATACAAGCCAAGATCTATAATGAAAAATTCCCACTAGTATATGAAAGTGAGAAAATAAGAGACTCTCTATCATGAAGATCATGGTGCTACTTTGAAGCACAAGTGTGGAAAAAGGATAGTAACATTGTCCCTTCTCTCTTTTAATCTCATTCTTTTTTTATTTGGGCCTTCTTTTTTTTGGCCTCTTATACATAAACACTATTCTGATCACGGGATTAGAATAATATTCTGATCACGGGATCAGAATAATATTCTGATCACAACATGAACTTCCCGAGTAACGCGCCTGACCTTCCCCGAGTACTAGGTTGAACTTCAGCTAAAAGGTGTCCAAATGGGGCTTGCGATATACTGTTGGATAGCTATGGACATCAGTATCATGACCCGAGTTAAATTTTTGGCAAAATGTAAGCGGTTTAAGAGCAGTTTTGAAAACCGTTTTTTCTTCATACAAAAAACGTGAATCGTATTTTCGATCACATTTTTAAACCGTTTATCGGAATGAGACAAATAATATGGCGTTGGAAAGCTTCTGCAAAACCCCTCCTTCCACATGTTGAAAGTTTTCTCGAATTCCCTACGGTTAAAGAGTAATTCGGAAAATCATAAAATTTCACAAACCGAACACCCGAGTTCGTATTTTTGACGCCATTTCTAAACGGCTAATCCAACTAAGGCAAATAATATGGCGTTGGAAAGCTTAGGAAAGTGCGCTACTTTTTTATGTTAAAAGTGTTTTCAAATTTTGAATGGTTTAAAAGTAATTTAGAAAACAGTACAAGTTCCACCGAGTTCGTATTTTCGAGCTAATTTTTTAACCGTACGTCCAAATGTAGCAAATGATATGGCGTTGGAAAGCTTGAAGAAATGCGAAACGTTTTTGTATATATTGTTTCTCCTAATTCATTACGGTTTTATGTCAGTTTTGAAAATGGTTAAAACGTATTTTTTGCCATAATTTCTACAAACTTTATCGGAATGGGGCAAATAATATACCGCTGAAAAGCTACGGAAAATGCAAAACTTTTTCATGTTGATGGTTTTCTCTGAATCCTGGCCATTTTCAAGTAATTTCGAAAATGGCGAGATCATTCGTTATGCCTTTATTGTGAAACAGATTCTTCGAAAATGCACCACGTGAAGAACCTGAACTTCTCGGCATGTCTACTTGAACTTCACTCTGTTTTTCACGTGTTTTTTTTCTCGTAGCTCTCCATCCACTGCTCGTAGCTCTCCATCCACTCACCGGAATTGAGCAAGTGATATACCAGTGGAAAGCTGCTGTAAACACACAACTTTCCCGTGTTGATCATTTTTTCATACTCGCGACGATTTTGAAAGTTTTTCATCTGAAATTCATTCAGTGTAGTAGGTGAAATTCCTGCTGTTTTCACGTTGAATTTCTGTGACATATTTTCGTTTGTAATTTTCTCATCCATTTCGTCAGTGTTACACAAATGATATTCTTTTTGTACAAACCTCTCTCACAATATTTTTTTTAACTTTCTCCGACCGAGGACTTGAATTTACACAAATAATATTCCTGCCATTTTGAGGTAAATTAGAAAATGGCGAGATCATGATTTCTGCATTCATCGCGAACGGAAATGCACTGTGTGAAGTAGTAGAACTTCTGGGGCATGTCTGTTTGAACTTCACTTTGTTTTTGACGTGCTGTTTTATGCACTGCATGAAGTAGTTGAACTTCTAAGGCATGTCTGTTTGAACTTCACTCTGTTTCACTTTTTTGTATTTTTTCTTATATGAAACACACACCATGTAGTACGTGAACTTACGGTTGTTATCATGTTGAACTTCTCTCTGCTTTGAGAGAGTTATTTTAAAACACAAAAAACAACATATTTTTTATGTATTTTGGACATCTAAATACACGGTGAACCTCTCTCACAAGAATTTTTCGAACTTTTTCTCGTCGAGCAATTGAACTTCTAGCAACCATTTTTTCGTTTATGAGGTTGTTTTTAAAAGTGTGAAAAATGGCATTGTGTTTTTTATTTTTTGAACGGGTAAATCCTTGGTTTTAATAAACTACGAAATTCTCTGTTATTTCAATTTGAACTTCAACTTTTTATATTTTTGAGTAAAGAATTGTATTCGATTTTTATACGGAAAAAATCAAACATGGAAATACAAGATGAACCTCTCTCGTAAGAATTTTTGAACTTCCCTGGACAAAGCACTTGTACTTCTTTCAACAAACCTTTTAAGCTTTTAAATTTCTATACTTTTATTTCTTACATGAAATGCATTCCTTGCAGTACTTGCACTTCTCATTGTTTTCACTACGAACTTATGTCGTATTTTTGTGTAAACGTCAAATTACACGCAATTCAAGGTCGGAAGTCATTTTTTGCCATTTTAAAACATGTAATTGGAGGTCGGTCGCCCCACAATATAAATTCTGAACCGTGCACAGAGGTGCACGTGAACTTCTTGCAACAAATCTGATTTTTGTATATACTTCGAACTTCTTTGTTATTTTGAATTGAACTTCTTAGTCTTATTCTTAGAAAAAATATGTTTTCAACTAAGCATCAACCATTTTTTTTGAATTAAACCTCAGACACTTATTTTTCCTAGAAATGAAAGAATTTGAGTTTTCCGTAAACATCAAACAACTCCTTTTATTTTAATTTGAACTTCTTTAATTTTATTCTTTAGTAACCAAGAGAAACCTGTCTTTTTATATAAATATTGAACTTTTTTATTATTATTTGGACTTGTTGATTTATTTGAAATATTTGTTTTTCCATTTGAACATCTAAATACACGGTGAACCTCTTTCAGAAGAATTTTTGAACTTTCCCGGCCCGAGCACTTGAACTTCTGGCAACAAAACTTTTAGACTTTGCCTTTTTATTGTATTTTTCTCATACGAAACACACACCATGCAGTACGTGAACTTCCGACAGTTATCACCTTGGACTTCTCTTTGTTTCAAATTGTTGAATAGGAGAAACTTTTTAATGTAGATCATTTTTGTTATTTTGTGTGTGTTTTTGCGCATGTAAATACAAGGTGAACCTCTCTCACAATTTATTTTGAACTTCCCCAGGGCGACCACTTGAACTTCTAGCAACAAATTATTAAGAGTTTTTCTTTTTGTTCTTTTTTCCCTCACAAAACACACCATGCAGTATGTGAACTTTGGGCTGTTATCAATTTGAACTTCTATTTGTTTCGCTTTTAGTAAGGGAATTTTTATGTTATTTAAACTTTCTATTTTTTAAACTTGAACTTCTCCATTTTTTAAACTTGAAGTTCGGGCTGGTATTGGAGTAAACAGTTTGAACTTATATGTTATTTAAACTTGAACTTCTCCATTTTTAGTAGCTAGAGAAAATCCTATTTTTATAGCAAATATTGAGCCGCTCCTTTTTTTAGTTTGAACTTCCTATTTTTTAGACACAAAGAAAATTCATTTTTTAATTATTGTGTTTTTAAACGAGGGAATTCATTTTTAACTCTTTTCGAACTACTTCATTTTTTAATTCGACTTTCTTGGGCTTTCTATAAACGTAAAACATATGTTTTTTCTTACAAACATCAAATTGCTATGTTAATTTAATTTGAACCTTTTGTTTTTTTCAAAAAGAGGAAAATCCTTGGATTTTTATTTTGGTACAAACATGTGTCTCTTTTTTTTCTCATTTTCTATCTTTAATATTTATTAAATTTGAACTTCCAAAGTTACCATTTTTGGGGTTTTCTTCTAGCTACATAAACATCGATCGTCTCAATTGATTTAATTTGACCTTCTTTGGTTTTATTTATTTTTCCTTGTGTGTTTTAGTGTTATCCTTTTTCTTGAACTTTTCCTCTAACATTCATGCACGAACTTCTCTGTTCGTCACCCCTGAAGTTGTGAATCTCCTTTTTTCATATGCATGAACTTTCATGGGACGGTCCTTACTAAAGCCAGATACAATTTTTTGTCTTCTGTTTGCACAAAAGAAGCTATTACTTGTGTCTCAATTAAAAAATCTAGTTAACTTCTCCACCACACACATGTTTTTATGAACCTCGTCGTCACCACACACATTTTCTAAACTTCAACCTCACCAGCACACACACACACATACATGTCCTTCTCTCCATTATATGTTTAACCTTTATACGTCAAGTAACACTTCAACTCCTTCAGGCATGCCGCATCTGCAAATAAACAAAGAATATATGTTAGTCGCGGTGTACCACCGGTGGAGCGCAAATGCTGGAAATCAATTATGCAGACAGGCTTAGCTTGCAACACCGGCGAGTGAGCACAAGCTGCAGGATGGCGGCGTTGCACAGAAGGCCAACACCCGCGCACTCATGTAAGCCTTCGGGAGTAAGCTAGGGATTCAGTGCTGAGGTGCATCATGAGCATCGGTGCGTGCGGTGGTCGGCCAAGGCGAACGGCCTGCGGTGCCGTCGGCGAACTTCCTGTACTTTGTGGGAACGGATCCCCACCGGGAGGATCTGGTAGTGTGGTAGGCAATGTGGTGGAAAGGAAAAGCTATGCCGGTGGGATTTTTGCCTGTTGGGTGCAGCAGTGACCCAAGCAGGCGGGTAGGGTGCTCGCACACAGCCTCGTTGGGGGAGGGGATTCACGGTGGCAGGCGGCAAGGCGGGCGACGATGCCGGAAATAGTGGCGGTGGACGAATCTTGCCTTCTCGTGCCCAATCCGTTGGATGATGGGAAGGCCACAGGGTGCCACCATCGCAGATGTCGTGGTTCAGATTTAGTGCGTCGGCGCGAAAAAACAAAACGGTGGTAGTGACTGAGGGCGGGCAGGTGGAGGCAGGTCTCGTCGGCGTGTGGAAGCAGGTCAGCATGTGGAGGAGGGATGCGGAGTTGGCTTGCTGCAGTAGGAGGACGGCGACCACCGTTGAAGCAGGTGGAGTCGGTCTTCGTGTGAAGAACCATGGCCTGACGGTGACGCTCAGGATCCAGGGCCGGCGACGACCCGCGGGATCCGGGGCCGGTGGCGATGCGCGGGATCCACTTCCGGTGGCAACGCGTGGGTATCCAGAAAAGGCGGAGCCGCGGGCTGTGGATCGGGGAGGTTGCCGGGGTTGGTGTGGGGCGCGCTGGTAGGGGGTCGTGGGAGGTTGGGGATCGAGGAAGTTGGTGTTTTTTTTTCTGTCGCTACCAGTTTCAGAGCTTCGAAGGATCTCCTCGCCTCGTATATAGGCTGCTGTGATCGAAATAACTATTCTAATCCCAGGATTAGAATAGTGTTGTCCTATATATATATATATAGGACAACACTATTCTAATCCTATATATATTTTCGTCCGGAGTCTCATCCTGACTTGTGGGGGAATCATAGTCTCCATCATTGTAACGCCCTCGATGCGGCTATATCTCCCACGTGTCGAAGCACGACTTGGAGGCATAACCGCATTGAAAGCAATGTCGCAAGAGAGGTAATCTTCACACAATCCATGTAATACATAAGGGAAAGAGATACATAGTTGGCTTACAATCGCCACTTCACAAATTACATGAATAAAGCATTACAACATCCAAATACAAACAAGGTCCGACTACGGAACCAAAACAAAAGAAGAACCCCAAATGCAACAAAGGTCCTCGATCGACCCCAACTGGGCTCCACTACTGACCAACTAGAACGAAGCAACACAAAGGACAAGATCTTCATCGAGCTCCTTCTGAGCTTGGTTGCGTCATCTGCACGGTCTCATCGGCACCTGCAAGCTGGTTTTGTAAGTATCTGTGAGCCACGGGGACTCAGCAATCTCGCACCCTTGCGATCAAGACTATTTAAGCTTATGGGTAAGGTAAAGGTATGAGGTGGAGCTGCAGCAAGCGACTAGCATATATGGTGGCTAACATACGCAAATGAGAGCGAGAAGAGAAGGCAAAGCACGGTCGATAAAAGTATGATCAAGAAGTGATCCTATAGCAACCTACGTCAAGCATAACTCCAACAACCGTGTTCACTTCCCGGACTCCGCCGGAAAGAGACCATCATGGTTACACACGCTATTGATATATTTTAATTAAGGTCAACTTCAGGTTTTCTACAATCGGACGTTAACAAATTCCCATCTGCCCATAACCGCGGGCACGGCTTTCGAAAGTTCAAATCCCTGCAGGGGTGTCCCAACTTAGCCCATCACAAGCTCTCACGGTCAACGAAGGAATAGACCTCCTCCCGAGACGTTCCGATCAGACTCGGTATCTCGGTTCTTCAAGTCACTTCGACAGGTTAAAACAAATCCAGCAACACCGCCCGAATGTGCCGACGAATCCCGATAGGAGCTGCACATATCTCTTTCTCAGGGCACACCGGATCGTCCAAACTTCCGGTAGGCCAGCCCAGAGTTGCCCCTGGTGGCCACCGGCGGCTGACAAGTTGGACCAACACTCAGAGGAGCACTGGCCTGGGGGGGGGGGGTAAAATAATGATGACCCTCAGGAGCGCGACTCCCAAGGGAAAAGAAAAGGCTAGGTGGCAAATGGTAAAACCAATGTTGGGCATTGCTCGAAGAGTTTTATTCAAGGCGAACCGTCAAGGGGTTCCCATTATTACCCAACCGCGTAAGGAACGCAAAATCCGGGAACTTAACACCGATATGACGGAAACTAGGGCGGCAAGAGTGGAACAAAACACCAGGCATAAGGCCGAGCCTTCCACCCTTTACCAAGTATATAGATGCATTAATTAAATAAGATATAATGTGATATCCCAACAAGTAAACATGTTCCAACAAGGAACAACATCTCCATGTTCCAACAAGGAACATACTTCAATCTTCACCTGCAACTAACAACGCTATAAGAGGGGCTGAGCAAAGCGGTAACATAGCCAAAAAACGGTTTGCTAGGACAAGGTGGGTTAGAGGCTTGGTTCAACAATATAGGAGGCATGATAATCAAGTGGTAGGTATCGCATCATAGGCATAGCAAAAGAGCGAGCAACTAAGCAAGCAAAGATAGAAGTGATTTCGAGGGTATGGTCATCTTGCCTGAAATCCCGCAAGGAAGAAGAACGAGTCCATGAAGAAGACAAACGGACGTAGACGAACGGGTCCTCACAAACGCGACGTAACTGGAACCAACCCGAAGAAGCAAACACCGGAAAGAAGCACACAACATAGTAAACAACCAACACATGAACATGGTATGACATGCGAGATGCGGTATGCGATGCATATGCATGATTTGCAAGGGAATGCATGAACCTGGCCTCAACTTGGAAATCCAAGTGTGCCACTGGAAAGATGAGATGAAACCGCTTGAAAACTATATAAAGATCAACGGAATCGGTGTTACGGTTTGGAAATGGCAAGCAATTCAAATATGGCACCGGTCTGCGATTTACAGCAAGTAGCCATCTAAATGCAATGCGATGAACATGCTACAGCATCCAAACATGGCAAAAAAATACATGGCTGGAATCCATTCATGATGCTTAACAAAAGTCTAGCACTGAGCTACGACCAATTCATCCATTAACAGGTTCAAACAAGCATGGCAAAAATGCATTTGACAAACAGATTTCAGACTTAGTGAAATCAACACTTGTCTGGAATTTCAGATCAGATAGCACTCTTCGGAGCATGAAAACTACATGCTACAGGACCTGTACATGGCAAAGGAAAGCATGGAATGGAGCTACTCAAAGAGCTTAAAAAAAGTCCCTTAGTGACCTTGAGCCAAAAGGGATCAGAAAATACAATTGCAAGCATGTGAACATGGTAAAAACATAATCAGTTCTCAGACTTTGTGAAAACTGGAGCATGCTGAAACAGATATCAAGTAGGCATGTTTACGAGCTCGATGCACTCACTACAAAGCAAGTCATGAAAAGCTAAGCATACACCCAACAAGAATACACAAAATTCAAGCTAGACATGGCAAGAACAATAGCATAGCATGCACGGATCAACTACAACATCATCGGCAAAATCGCTAACAAGTAGACAATCTGCCCAGATTAACGAAGTAGCAAAAGTAGAGCTCGATTGACTCAAGCTAGGGTGCTCCATAATTACAAACAAAGACATGGATGGATAGAGCACTACAAGATTAACAAAACATCCTTACTGATCATCCTCAAAAGAGGCACGGATCACTAGGAAACAACATGAACATATGGCCATATGAGATAAACAGGACAAGGACTTAGTGGAGATGCTAAGTCCCTGAAATCAGCATTAACAAGTGCACCACTTTGCAAGCTTGTGCTAGTCACCACACACATCACAAAAATACATGGGTTGCACCTCTGGAAAGATGGCAAAACCCTTAACAAAACATATCTAGGGCTCATGCACATATCATGCACACATTAATCATGGCAAAAATGACAAATAACTAAATGGAGCAGCAGATCTGACAATTATCTCAAGTAGCACTCTTCTAACAGCATTTCGGGCATCAAGATGAACTCAGATGAAAATGATGCAATGAGATGAAATGATGTACTCTCTGAGACGAACACTTTGATATGCTATATGCATGAATCGGAGCTACGGATGCGGAGATACAACTGGTCAAAGTATGCAAGATAAATAGGGTTAGGGACGAGAAAGTCAACCGAGGAGGGTTTCAGATCCAGATCCAGCGCGGATTTCGAGGCGGTGGCGCTCTCGCCGAAATTCATGTCTGTGGTGGCTGGAGCTTGAAAGAGGCGAGGCGAGGTGCAGCGGGTGGCGCCGGAGCTGCGGCGGCCATCCGGCGGAAGCAGCGCGGCGGTGCGGCGCCGGAGCGAAGGGCGGCAGACGGCGGCCTACGGCGGAGCTGGCGCGGCGGGGCAGCGGCCGGCGACGAGGTGGCGAGCCGGCGAGGCGGCGCCGGCGTGGCAGGCGACGAGCAAGGCGGCGGAGGAGCTCGGCCGGGGAGCGGGAGGCGAGGCTCGAGCTCTCATGAGCCGAGCGACAGGCGGCGGCGACCGGGCCCAGAGGGCCCCGCGCGGGCCCTGGCGGGCCGGCGGGTGAGGCGCGGCGGCGGAGAAGAGGCAGGGGCCAGGTGGCGTAAGGGGGTAGGCCGAGGGCGGCGGCGACGATGACATGGCGGCGCGCCATTGGTCGGGCGACGTGGCCGGCCCGGGGTGGACATGTCCGGCGACCGGATGGACATGTCCGGCGATGCGAGAGGAGCGGGGCTAGGGTTCATCCGCGAAAATATCGGGGATGGCCACATATATATAGGTAGAGGGAGCTTGGAGAGTCCAAATGAGGTGCGGTTTTCGGCCACGCGATCGTGATCGAACGCTATAGAAGATAGAATAGGTTTAGGTGGGTTTTGGGCCAAAATGGAGGGGTGTTGGGCTGCAACACACACGAGGCCTTTTCGGTCCCTCGGTTAACCGTTGGAGCATCAAACGAAGTCCAAATGGTACCAAACTTGACAGGCGGTTTACCGGTAGTAAACCAAGTATGCTTGGCAAGTCTCGGTCCAATCCGGAAATGTTTAATGCCTACACACGAGAAGAAGACAGAAATGACCACCGGAGGAGAACGGAGCACCGGAATATAAAACGGACAACGGGGAAAATGCTCGGATGCATGAGACGAACACGTATGCAAATGAAATGCACATGATGACATGATATGCAATGCATGACACGCAAGCAATGACAGCGCAACAACAGCGAATAACTGCACGACACCTGGCACATCGGTCTCGGGGCGTTACAACACTCCACCACTACGAGAGGATCTCGTCCCGAGATCTAGAATGGCACCGGAGGGAAAAAACGGAAGACAACGAGAAGAGGTAAAACTAAGTTGCTCCTTTGACAAACGAGTGAAACCAAGGAACCTTGAAAAGGTTAAGCCCTATCGAGAAAAGAATGCAACGGAGGTGAATGAAGTTGAAAGCACTCCGGTAGGGAAGAGGAAGAAGGGAGAACAACTTCGGGCAGCACTCCGATTGAAAAGAAAAAGAATTAAATAAGAACTTGATAAGATGAGAAGATGCTTGATGAAATCACAATACACTGCCTCTGGAACAAAAAATAAGAATGGAATGGGATGAACGAAGGGAAACAAGATCTCGAGGGAGCACGCTTGCGACAAATGCTAGAACGGAGTTGTTGGAAAACCAACAACGAAAAGAATAAGCTTGATATGGTCTTATGGAATCCATCTCAAATTATGAGGTGACAATCTGCCACTCACGGGAAAGAATTGTATTTATTTGAACAAGGAGACGAGAAAGTATTTCACCAGGAGGATAAAGAAGAGCTTGGATCATTTATGAGCACCATAGATAGCAACAGTCCTTAGGGATGGCTTTAGGTGAAATATAACACAAGATAACTCCAATGACGAGATTGATGGATTTAAAATATCTCATTCTTGACAACATGTGAATCATGAAAACATGAACTCAAATTATCAAAATGACATAATACCACCTCCAATAATATGGAAGAAAGAATTGCACTCCGGATAGCAAGAAGAAGAAAAATTGAGTTCCCCTAAAAAGAATCTTGACGAACACTTCGAGAAGGAATTAAATACTTGATGAACCATCATGTAGAACCTTCATGAAGAACTCCGGTAAACAAAAGGAATGAAAAGAAAGAGAAACTGAAAACACAAGGTGAAACCTTGCAATGATTTAGATGGATCTCCATGATAATATAATTGAAAGAGGTTGGAACTCGGGGCAAAAATAGAAGATGAAACAAATGAAACCGAGAGTTTGAAGGGCCTCCGGAATAAGAATTAATCATTAGGATGAAGCAAGAATAAGAATTACATTATGGTTGTCCTTCATCAATTAAATTGATGATAAACAATGGATTTGGCACACTACTTATACTCGTATCAAGGATTAAGAGAGATATACCGTAAACTTGAGAAGGTCTTCAACGAACCACCGGAAGGATTGAAAACAACGAATAATTGATAAGAAAACAAATGACGAGAGCTCTTGCACGAACCACCGTTAGGATTGACAACGAATAAATAGATATGATAGCAAGGAAGAAAAATCCTGAGTAGCCACCGTAAGAATTGGAAAAGAACGAAGTAAAGGGGTGAATCACCAGGAAGAATTAGCAAATGAACGAAGAAGCTTGAGGGATTTAGATACATCAGAACGAAGAGATCAAGAACTGATTAGAGGATATTTTATTGATGCACCGGTAAGATAGGAGAATGATAACTGACAGCTCAGAATGAATAAACCTGAATTGATGGACTCCGGATAATCAAACTGAGAAGACTCTTGAATTGCTCCGGATAGGTGAAAAGAATTCCCACAATCGAAAATAATTATGAGAGGATGACAATAAGCTAGAACCATGAATCTTGAGGAGAGTGGAGCAAGATTGAGAGAAAAATATTCTTCGGTCTTCAAAATCTGAGAATTACGACGAGAAACACCACCATGAATTATTTAGACACTCCGGAAGAATCAAAACGAAGAGGTTGAGCAAACGATGAAAAGAATTGTGAAAGATCGAGGAGAAGACATTTGAATGATGATAAATCATTCTTACGTCAAACTTCGAAATGAATTTGAAAAGCTTCGGGAAAAATAAGAAGAGTCAGGTAAGATCCAGGGAAAAGACCTGTGGGTTAGGGCCCACTCAAAAGAAACACCGTTGAGATGATTACTTGAAAGATATTGTACCGGTGAATTAAATGACTTGAATGAGATAACAACCTCGAAAGATCTTGAATGAATGCAGACTGGAAAACATGAATCTTCGAGATATCTTGAGCACTCTGGAACAAATGAATAGCGAGAAGTGGATGATTAAGAGGTGCACCGGCATGAAAAGGTATTTGCAACGAGGAAAGGATATAATTGGCAAAGCTTGAATTGAATTCATCAGATAAAAGAGAACGAAGAATGATGAACTAGAAGCTCCGTTAGCATCTTCCTGAGAATCACCGGATAAGAACATTGATGGAAAAGAATGGAGAGACTTCATATGAATAAAAGGATACTTGATTAAGAATTCCGAGTCCTTGAAGAAAAAGGGTGGGTGGCGGGAAAAACAAAGGCAGCTTGGGACGAATGAAACAAACAACGTCGAGAAGAAATGAGTTGATCTTGCGATGTTGAAAAAGATCGGATCCACTTGAAGAGAGAACACGCCGGTTGAAAAGGATTAACAAGACAATCTCGATAAACGAGAAGGATTAGTATTCACATCGGAGTGAGAACACCGAAAAGGTATGGAATCAACATTTGACTTCGAAGCAACTCGAATACCACAACTCAAAACAAAAAAAAGGATTGGCTTGCAGAATAAGCCGGAACAAAACATATGATAGAGATTTCGTCCGAAGTTTTCGTGGTGGGACCTACACGGGCTTGATCGTACAGCACCATCATGTACAAGGCAGTGCACATGACATACGAAGCGTCCCCGAGTCGGCATAGCCAAGGACTCTTTAAGACACAACGAGACCACTGTAAAACCGACCGTGAATAGGCGGACCACTAGACGTCAAACCCCAATGTCATATCATAGATCTGTCGGAAAGAAATCCTAAGAGCTACTTGAATTCCCACCTATGAAACTCCTGAAATTTTCCGGTTATGCAATCAGGTGTTGGGGATACAGGGGAAGCATAATATCTCACCCAAACTAGCAAATCCTACATCCAGCTGTATCCATCCTTCAACACATAACCAAGAAACCTTCGGAAACCATCTACCTCAACCTTCGAAAAGCATCCGTTATACAAGTTATGGCGATACTCCCGAACTCCCGCCCCAGTACTTGGGTGGCGTCGAGGTTATCTCACCAACGAACTGCATAAAGAGATTTTCGATGTCGGCGTACTAAACTCAGGTATTCCAGAACTGCAACGATAAAATTATGACGACAACACCTCAGAGCTCAACTCCCCGGGACACTTCCACAAAACCCCTGACAGGAGGCACCAAGACAATGTTCTCATCATAAAACCATCGGAACGATTCCAAGATACCCGCGTGATCCTAAAATTTTTTTTAGTGAAATTTGAGAAGAGAAGAGTCAAAACTCTACGTCAGGATGCCTTACCAGAGCGATGAGGAGACTGGGGAGTAAAAAGGAATTCCTAAACTCTCTGATATATAATTCCTAAATGACTCAAAACATTTTTCTAGACACAACTCGGCCGCTAAAAACGATCAAGCAATGGGGCTCCTAAGGTCGGGGAAGGCTCTGATACCAACTTGTAACGCCCTCGATGCGGCTATATCTCCCACGTGTCGAAGCATGACTTGGAGGCATAACCGCATTGAAAGCAATGTCGCAAGAGAGGTAATCTTCACACAATCGCCACTTCACACAATTACATGAATAAAGCATTACAACATCCAAATACAAACAAGGTCCGACTACGGAACCAAAATAAAAGAAGAACCCCAAATGCGACAAAGGTCTCCGATCGACCCCAACTGGGCTCCATTACTAACCAACTAGAATGAAGCAACACAAAGGACAAGATCTTCATCGAGCTCCTCCTGAGCTTGGTTGCGTCATCCGCACGGTCTCATCGGCACCTGCAAGCTGGTTTTGGAAGTATCTGTGAGCCACGGGGACTCAGCAATCTCGCACCCTTGCGATCAAGACTATTTAAGCTTATGGGTAAGGTAAAGGTATGAGGTGGAGCTGCAGCAAGCGACTAGCATATATGGTGGCTAACATACGCAAATGAGAGCGAGAAGAGAAGAAAAAGCACGGTCGATAAAAGTATGATCAAGAAGTGATCCTATAGCAACCTACATCAAGCATAACTTCAACAACCGTGTTCACTTCCCGGACTCCGCCGGAAAGAGACCATCACGGTTACACACGCTGTTGATATATTTTAATTAAGGTCAACTTCAGTTTCTACAACCGGACGTTAACAAATTCCCATCTGCCCATAACTGCGGGCACGACTTTCGAAACTTCAAATCCTTGCAGGGGTGTCCCAACTTAGCCCATCACAAGCTCTCATGGTCAACGAAGGAATAGACCTCCTCCCGAGACGTTCCGACCAGACTCGGTATCTCGGTTCTTCAAGACACTTCGACGGGTTAAAACAAATCCAGCACACCGCCCGAATGTGCCGACAAATCCCGATAGGAGCTGCCCATATCTCTTTCTCAGGGCACACCGGATCGTCCAAACTTCCGGTAGGCCAGCCCAGAGTTGCCCCTGGTGGCCACCGGCGGCTGACAAGTTGGACCAACACTCAGAGGAGCACTGGCCCGGGGGGGGGGGGTAAAATAATGATGACCCTCAGGAGCGCGACTCCCAAGGGAAAAGAAAAGGCTAGGTGGCAAATGGTAAAACCAATGTTGGGCATTGCTCGAAGAGTTTTATTCAAGGCGAACCGTCAAGGGGTTCCCATTATTACCCAACCGCGTAAGGAACGCAAAATCCGGGAACTTAACACCGATTATGACGGAAACTAGGGCGGCAAGAGTGGAACAAAACACCAGGCATAAGGCCGAGCCTTCCACCCTTTACCAAGTATATAGATGCATTAATTAAATAAGATATAATGTGATATCCCAACAAGTAAACATGTTCCAACAAGGAACAACATCTCCATGTTCCAACAAGGAACATACTTCAATCTTCACCTGCAACTAACAACGCTATAAGAGGGGCTGAGCAAAGCGGTAACATAGCCAAAAAACGGTTTGCTAGGACAAGGTGGGTTAGAGGCTTGGTTCAACAATATAGGAGGCATGATAATCAAGTGGTAGGTATCGCATCATAGGCATAGCAAAAGAGCGAGCAACTAAGCAAGCAAAGATAGAAGTGATTTCGAGGGTATGGTCATCTTGCCTGAAATCCCGCAAGGAAGAAGAACGAGTCCATGAAGAAGACAAACGGACGTAGACGAACGGGTCCTCACAAACGCGACGTAACCGGAACCAACCCGAAGAAGCAAACACCGGAAAGAAGCACACAACATAGTAAACAACCAACACATGAACATGGTATGACATGCGAGATGCGGTATGCGATGCATATGCATGATTTGCAAGGGAATGCATGAACCTGGCCTCAACTTGGAAATCCAAGTGTGCCACTGGAAAGATGAGATGAAACCGCTTGAAAACTATATAAAGATCAACGGAATCGGTGTTACGGTTTGGAAATGGCAAGCAATTCAAATATGGCACCGGTCTGCGATTTACAGCAAGTAGCCATCTAAATGCAATGCGATGAACATGCTACAGCATCCAAACATGGCAAAAAAATACATGGCTGGAATCCATTCATGATGCTTAACAAAAGTCTAGCACTGAGCTACGACCAATTCATCCATTAACAGGTTCAAACAAGCATGGCAAAAATGCATTTGACAAACAGATTTCAGACTTAGTGAAATCAACACTTGTCTGGAATTTCAGATCAGATAGCACTCTTCGGAGCATGAAAACTACATGCTACAGGACCTGTACATGGCAAAGGAAAGCATGGAATGGAGCTACTCAAAGAGCTTAAAAAAAGTCCCTTAGTGACCTTGAGCCAAAAGGGATCAGAAAATACAATTGCAAGCATGTGAACATGGTAAAAACATAATCAGTTCTCAGACTTTGTGAAAACTGGAGCATGCTGAAACAGATATCAAGTAGGCATGTTTACGAGCTCGATGCACTCACTACAAAGCAAGTCATGACAAGCTAAGCATACACCCAACAAGAATACACAAAATTCAAGCTAGACATGGCAAGAACAATAGCATAGCATGCATGGATCAACTACAACATCATCGGCAAAATCGCTAACAAGTAGACAATCTGCCCAGATTCACGAAGTAGCAAAAGTAGAGCTCGATTGACTCAAGCTAGGGTGCTCCATAATTACAAACAAAGACATGGATGGATAGAGCACTACAAGATTAACAAAACATCCTTAGTGATCATCCTCAAAAGAGGCACGGATCACTAGGAAACAACATGAACATATGGCCATATGAGATAAACAGGCCAAGGACTTAGTGGAGATGCTAAGTCCCTGAAATCAGCATTAACAAGTGCACCACTTTGCAAGCTTGTGCTAGTCACCACACACATCACAAAAATACATGGGTTGCACCTCTGGAAAGATGGCAAAACCCTTAACAAAACATATCTAGGGCTCATGGGCATATCATGCACACATTAATCATGGCAAAAATGAAAAATAACTAAATGGAGCAACAGATCTAACAATTATCTCAAGTTGCACTCTTCTAACAACATTTCAGGCATCAAGATGAACTCAAATGAAAATGATGCAATGAGATGAAATGATGTACTCTCTGAGACGAACACTTTGATATGCTATATGCATGAATCGGAGCTACGGATGCGGAGATACAACAGGTCAAAGTATGCAAGATAAATAGGGTTAGGGACGAGAAAGTCAACCGAGGAGGGTTTCAGATCCAGATCCAGCGCGGATTTTGAGGCGGCGGCGCTCTCGCCAGAATTCATGTCCGTGGTGGCCGGAGCTTGAAAGAGGTGAGGCGAGGTGCAGCGGGCGGCGCCGGAGCTGCGGCGGCCATCGGCGGAAGCAGCGTGGCGGTGCGGCGCCGAAGCGAAGGGCGGCGGGCGGCGGCCTTCGGCGGAGCTGGCGTGGCGGGGCGGCGGCCGGCGACGAGGTGGCGAGCCAGCGGGGCGGCGCCGGCGCGGCGGGCGACGAGCAAGGCGGCGGAGGAGCTCGGCCGGGGAGCGGGAGGCGAGGCTCGGGCTCTCATGAGCCGAGCGACAGGCGGCGGCGACCGGGCCCGAGGGCCCCGCGCGGGCCCTGGCGGGCTGGCGGGTGAGGCGCGGCGGCGGAGAAGAGGCAGGGGCCAGGTGGTGCAAGGGGATAGGCCGAGGGCGGCAGCGACGGTGACATGGCGGCGCGCCATTGGTCGGGCGACGTGGCCGGCCCGGGGTGGACATGTCCGGCGACCGGATGGACATGTCCGGCGATGCGAGAGGAGCGGGGCTAGGGTTCATCCGCGAAAATATCGGGGATGGCCACATATATATATAGGTAGAGGGAGCTAGGAGAGTCCAAATGAGGTGCGGTTTTCGGCCACGCAATCGTGATCGAACGCTCTAGAAGATAGAATAGGTTTAGGTGGGTTTTGGGCCAAAATGGAGGGGTGTTGGGCTGCAACACACACGAGGCCTTTTCGGTCCCTCGGTTAACCGTTGGAGCATCAAACGAAGTCCAAATGGTACGAAACTTGACAGGCGGTCTACCGGTAGTAAACCAAGGCCGCTTGGCAAGTCTCGGTCCAATCCGGAAATGTTTAATCCCCACACAGGAGAAGAAGACAGAAATGAGCACCGGAGGAGAACGGAGCGCCGGAATGCAAAACGGACAACGGGGAAAATGCTCGGATGCATGAGACGAACATGTGTGCAAATGAATTGCACATGATGACATGATATGCAATGCATGACACGCAAGCAATGACAACGCAACAACAGCGAATAACTGCACGACACCTGGCACATCGGTCTCGGGGCGTTACAATCATCCTTTCCTCACATGGGACAATGCTCTAATGATGATCATCACACTTTTATTTTCTTACAACTCAAGAATTACAACTCGATACTTAGAACAAAATATGACTCTATGTGAATGCCTCCGGCGGTGTACCGGGATTGCGATGAATCAAGAGTGACATGTATGAAAAATTAAGCATGGTGGCCTTGCCACAAATACGATGTCAAGTACATGATCAAGCAAAGCAATATGACAATGATGACGCGTGTCATAATAAATGGAACAGTGGAAAGTTGCATGGCAATATATCTCGGAATGGCTATATGGAAATGCCATAATAGGTAGGTATGGTGGCTGTTTTGAGGAATATATAAGGAGGCTTATGTGTGATAGAGCGTATCATATCACGGGGTTTGGATGCACCGGCGAAGTTTGCACCAACTCTCAAGGTGAGAAAGGGCAATGCACGGTACCGAAGAGGCTAGCAATGATGGAAGGGTGAGAGTGCGTATAATCCATGGACTTAACATTAGTCATAAAGAACTCACATACTTATTGCAAAAATCTACAAGTCATCAAAACCAAGCACTACGCGCATGCTCCTAGGGGGATAGATTGGTGGGAAAAGAACATCGCTCGTCCCCGACGGCCACTCATAAGGAAAGAAATCAAAGAACACCCCATGGTTCAAATTTGTCACACAACGTTTACCATACATGCATGCTACGGGACTTGCCAACTTCAACAGAAGTATTCATCAATTTCACAATTACTCAACTAGCACACCTCTAATATTACCACCTTTATATCTCAAAACAACTATCAAGCATCCAACTTCTCTTAGCATTTAAAATTTATAACCAAAGTAAATTACCATGATTTTCTAAAGGACTCTCAAAATGATATAAGTGAAGCAAGAGATATAAATTATTTCTATAAAATAGAACCACAGCCGTGCTCTAAAAGATATAAGAGAAGCACTAGAGCAAATGATAAACTACTCCGAAAGATATAAGTGAAGATCAATGAGTAGTCGAATAATTATGCAACTATGTGAAGACTATGAAATTTAATAATTTTAGATCTTGGTATTTTATTCAAACAGCAAGGAAAACAAAAGAAAATAAAATGACGCTCCAAGCAAAACACATATCATGTGGTGAATAAAAATATAGCTCCAAGTAAAGTTACCGATGAATGAAGACGAAAGAGGGGATCCCTTCCGGGGCATCCCCAAGATTAGGCTCTTGGTTGTCCTTGAATATTACCTTGGGGTGCCTTGGGAATCCCCAATCTTAGGCTCTTTCCACTCCTTATTCCATAGTCCATTGAATCTTTACCCAAAACTTGAAAACTTCACAACACAAAACTTAACAGAAAACTTGTAAGCTCCGTTAGTATAAGAAAATAAATCACCACTTAGGTACTGTTGTGAACTCATTCTAAATTCATATTAGTGTAATATCTACTGTATTCCAACTCATCTATGGTTCATACCATCCGATACCACTCATAGATTTATCAAAATAACCAAACAACACACGAAAAACAGAATCTGTCAAAAACAGAACAGTCTGTAGTAATCTGTAGATTTCGAATACTTCTGGAACCCCAAAAATTCTAAAATAAATTGATGGACGTGAGGAATTTATCTATTAATCATCTTCAAAAATAATTAACTAAATAGCAATCTCCAGTAAAAAGTTGGAAGCAAATCTCGTGAGCGCTAGAGTTTCTGTTTTTTTACAGCAATATCACAAAGACTTTCCCCAAGTCTTCCCAAAGGTTCTACTTGACACAAACACTAATTAAAAGCATAAAACCACATATAAAAAGAGGCTATATGAATTATTTATTACTAAACAGAACCAAAAAGCAAGGAACAAAAATAAAAATTGGGTTGCCTCCCAACAAGCGCTATCGTTTAATGCCCCAAGCTAGGCATGGTGATTTCAGTGATGCTCACATAAAAGATAAGAATTGTAACATAAAGATAGCATCATGAAGAATATGACTAGCACATTTAAGTCTAACCCACTTCCTATGCATAGGGATTTTGTGAGCAAACAACTTGTGGGAACCATAATCAACTAGCATAGGAGGGCAAAACAAGCATAACTTCAAAACTTTAAGCACATAGAGAGGAAACTTGATATTATTGCAATTCCTACAAGCATATGTTCCTCCCTCATAGTAATTTTCAGTAGCATCATGAATGAATTCAACAATATCACCAGAACCTAAAGCATTATTTTCATGATCTACAAGCATAGAAAATTTACTACTCTCCACATAGGCAAAATTATTCTCATTTGGAATAGTGGGAGAATCATAAGAAACTCGAATACTACAAATTGGTTCCAAATTAAATGTGACACCCCGAGACCGATGCGCCAGGTGGCTTCCAGTTATTCGTTGTTGTTGCCTTGTCATCTGCTTGCGTGTAGCATCTTATCATGTCACCATCCGCATTGCATCATCATGTTTTCAAAACTTGCATCTGTCCGGTTTCCCCAGTTTCGTCCGTTGTCCGTTCTGAGCCCAGACACCCTTGCACGCGCCCGCGGCACGTCCGAAATATTATTTTATAAGTGGCCGGAAAATGTTCTCGGTTTCGGTTGAAAGTTGGCGTGCGGTATTATTATAGTGTAGGTAGGCCGCCTGCCAAGTTTCATCGCATTCGGAGTCCGTTTGATGCCCCAACGGATAACTATAGCGACAATATAGTCGGTCAAATCGTCGGACGTTTTCGGTCTCCGAAAACAGTCGCCGGGCCTCCCTATTTTCTTTTCTCTTAGCTTGAGACCATCTACACAGCCCACTACCTACTGCCAGGTCCAACCTAACCTCTCTCGTCAGCCCGCGGCCCTCCTCGCGCGCGCGTCCGATAGTTGTCCCGAACCCGACTCGGACTGTCGCTACCGTTGTGTCCGGATCATCCCCAAACATCTACAAAACGTCCCTGTTTTGTTAATTGGACTCCTCTAACCTTTTATTCTCGACCACCCGATTACGACCGGAGGGTCTAATCCCAACCCTATGTTTCCTATTTATAGTGCACCCACTTACTAAATCAGATCAAACCCTAGCCTAACCCTAGACCAACTCCCTCTTTTCCCTCCTCGCGCCGCCACCCAGTCTCCACCTTACTCAGGATCCTCCCCGACCAATCTAGCCAGCCGACAGCCTCCCCCCAACCTCGGGATCTCCTCCCGATCCACCCGCGCCTCTCCTTCTGTGCCCAGCCACTACCCTTTTTTGATCCAGATCCTCTCGTGCTCTCCCCTGCTCCCTCGCTCTCGATTGGATCGAGGGGAGGAGCCCCTCGACCCCGCATCACCGCCAACCTCCGCGCCGGCGAGCGAACCAGGAGCCAACTAGATGAGCGCCGACCGCCCCCTCCTTCTCCACCTTCCCGTGCTCCTCCCGTTTCCCCCTCTCTCAATTCTCTCTCTCTCTCTCTCTCTCTATGCCTCGCAGGATGCCATGGATGTCCGCTAGCTCCTTCTGCCTTCGCGTCGTTGGGCATCGTTCCCTCTCCTGCTCCCGCGTCCGGTCGCCGTCGTCCTCGCCCTACTGACCATGCCGGAGATGAGAGCCTCCAGTAGGACCCCGACGAGCGCCGCGCCAAGTCCCGGAGGTCCTTCCTCTGCTCTTCGCCGAACCTCCGCCTTGCCGGAGTTCAAGCCGCCCCACGCCGCCCCACAGGAGATCACCTCCGCTGCCTGTGCCCGTTCCCGACACGACGTCGCCCTGAACCTGTCGCTGCCGTTCTTCTTCAGAAACGAGCAGAGTGCAGCGCCCCTACTCGCGTTGACCTCCTCCCCACGACGACCTTGCCCGCTCGTGCACGCATGTGGGCGTGGGCTGCTAGTGCCGCTGAGGCCCGGCAGCGCCTGCCCTTCGCCCACTCCTCCGGCCCAGCTCCCGCTGCGAGCCTGCCAGCCTTCACATGTCTTGGGCCATGCGAGGCCCAGCTCCGCGCCAGCGCCCACGTGGGCCACGACCAGATGAGGCCGTCCGCTGCTCCCTTCTCTGCTCAACCGGGCCAAGCCCAATGTGAGCGCTCAGTTTCGGCCCGTCTATGTTTTTCCCCGGATCTGCGATTTTGTCCATTTATCCCGAATTGCGCAGTTTTACAAAAAAGACCCTCAAATTCATAAATTTAATAACTCACAAACTATGCATCTGATGTAAAAACTTTATATATGAAATATGCTTAGTTTTTCATCTAGTTTCATAATATGTCATTTTCATCCATGTTTAAAATGTTTAAAATGTTATTTGTTTAAATTTGCTCCAATAACTTGTTAAAATGTTTTAATTCATAACTAAATAACCGTAGCTCGGTTTCTAATAAACTTTATATGTAAATGGGGTAGAAAAATGCCTAGTTTGACATTGTGTCATCACTTTGCATGTTTAATAACTCTAAAATTGTGTTTAGGGCAGAACAGTACCAAACCTAAAATATTTGCATATGGGGATTTACCGGAGTTGTTGTTCATTGTTTCCGACCTCATTTAAACTTGCCTATATAGGTAGTTTTACTTTGCTTCACCTCTTGCCATGTTAAACAACATTTAATATTGTTGGGTACATAAACGAGAGAGAACTAAATAAGACATGTGGTGTTCTGTCAATATGCAACTCGCTGCATATTGAGCTCCACTTAATTTGTAGTGTTGTTTGTTGCACTTTGCCATGCCATGCATATTTAAACCGGACATGCATCATACTTGGTTGTGCATCTTGCCTTGTTGATGTGATGGTTGTTTACCATGTTGTTTGCTTCTTTCCGGTGTTGCTTCTTTGGGTTGGTTCCGATAACGTGGAGTTTGTGAGGATTCGTTCGACTACGTCTGTTCGTCTTCTTCATGGACTCGTTCTTCTTCCTTGCGGGATCTCAGGCAAGATGACCATACCCTCGAAATCACTTCTATCTTTGCTTGCTAGTTGCTCGCCCTATTGCTATGCCTATGCTGCGATACCTACCACTTGCTATATCATGCCTCCCATATTGCTAAGCCAAGCCTCTAACCCACCTTGTCCTAGCAAACCGTTGTTTGGCTATGTTACCGCTTTGCTCAGCCCCTCTTATAGCGTTGCTAGTTGCAGGTGAAGATGGAGTTTGTTCCATGTTGGAACATGGATATTTGTTGGGATATCACAATATCTCTTATTTATATTAATGCATCTATATACTTGGTAAAGGGTGGAAGGCTCGGCCTTATGCCTGGTGTTTTGTTCCACTCTTGTCGCCATAGTTTCCGTCATACCGGTGTTATGTTCCTTGATTTTGCGTTCCTTACGCGGTTGGGTTATAATGGGAACCCCTTGACAGTTCGCCTTGAATAAAACTCCTCCAGCAAGGCCCAACCTTGGTTTTACCATTTGCACTAACAACCTAGCCTTTTTCCCTTGGGTTTCCGAAGCCCGAGGGTCATCTTTATTTTAACCCCCTCTCGAGCATGTGCTCCTCTGAGTGTTGGTCCGAAATGGGCAGCCTGCGGGGCCACCTCGGGGCAACTCGAGGGTTGGTTTTACTCGTAGCTTGACCTATCCGGTGTGCCCTAAGAACGAGATATGTGTAGCTCCTATCGGGATTTGTCGGCACATCGGGCGGCTTTGCTGGTTTAGTTTTACCATTGTTGAGATGTCTTGTAACCGGGATTCCGAGTCTGATTGGATTGTCTTGGGAGAAGGAATATCCTTCGTTGACCGTGAGAGCTTGTGATGGGCTAAGTTGGGACACCCCTGCAGGGATTTGATCTTTCGAAAGTCGTGCCCACGGTTATGGGCAGATGAGAATTTGTTAATGTCCAGTTGTAGAAAACCTGAAACTTATCCTAATTAAAATGCACCAACTGCGTGTGTTGCTGTGATGGTCTCTTTCCGGCGGAGTCCGGGAAGTGAACACGGTGTTGGAGTTATGCTTGACGTAGGTTGTTCTAGGATCACCTCTTGATCATAGTTTCTCGACCGTGCTTTACCTTCTCTTCTCGCTCTCATTTGCGTATGTTAGCCACCAAATATGCTAGTCGCTTGCTGCAGCTCCACCTCATACCTTTTCCCTACCCATAAGCTTAAATAGTCTTGATCGCGAGGGTGTGAGATTGCTGAGTCCCCATGACTCACAGATACTTCCAAAGCAGCTTGCAGGTGCCGATGATACCGTGCAGGTGATGCAACCGAGCTCAAGGAGGAGCTCGATGAAGATCTCGTTCTTTGTGTTGTTTTCGTTTCAATTGATCAGTAGTGGAGCCCAGTCAGGGCAATCGGGGATCTTTTGCATTAGGGGTAGTCTTATTTTGATTTTGGTTCCGTAGTCGGACCTTGATTGTATCTGGTTGTTGTAATGCTACATTCATGTATTGTGTGAAGTGGCGATTTTAAGCCAACTATGTATCTCTTTCTTTATTCAGTACATGGGTTGTGTGAAGATTACCCCACTTGCGACATTGCCTTCAATGCGGTTATGCCTCTAAGTGGTGCTCTGACACGTGGGAGATATAGCCGCATCGAGGGTGTTACAAGTTGGTAATCAGAGCCTTCCCCGACTTAGGAGCCCCCTGCTTGATCGAATCACTGGCGTTGTTGAGTCTTGAAAAATGTTTTGAGTCATTTAGGATTATACAATCGAAGAGTAGGATTCTTTTTACTCCTCAGTCCCTTCGTTGCTCTTGTTAGGTATCCTGACGTAGAGTTTTGACTCTTCTCTTCTCAAATTTCACTAAATTTTTTTAGGATCACGCTTTTATCTTGGAATCGTTCCGATGGTTTTGTGATGAGAACATTGTTCTTGGTGCCTCCTGAAATTTAGGGGTTGCGGCAGTGTCCCGGGGAGTTGAGCTCCGAGGTGTTATCGTCACAATTTTATTGTTGCAGTTCTGGAATACCTGAGTTTCGCCGACATCGAAAAGCTCTTTTATGCAGTTGTTGGTGAGATAACCTCGACACCACCCAGTACTAGGGCGGGAGTTCAGGAGTATTGCCATAACTTGTATAACGGATGCTTTTCGAAGGTTTAGGTAAATGATTTCGGAAGGTTTCTTGGTTATGTGTTGAAGGATGGATACAGCTGGATGTAGGATTTGCTAGTTTTGGGTGAGCTATTATGCTTCCCCTGTATCCCCAACACCTGATTGCATAACCGGAAAATTTCGGGAGTTTATAAGTGGGAATTCAAGTAGCTCATAGGATATCTTTTCGACAGATGCATGATATGAGATTGCGGTTCGACGTCTAGTGGTCCGCCTATCCACGGTTGGTTTTACAGTGGTCTCGCTGTGTCTTAAAGAGTCCTTGGCTATGCTGACTCGGGGACGCTTCGTATGTCATGTGCACTGCCTTGTACATGATGGTGTTGTACGATCGAGCCCGTGTAGGCCCCACCACGAAAACTTCGGACGAAATCTCTATCATATGTTTCTTCCGGCTTATTCTGCAAGCCAATCCTTTGTTTTTGTTTTGATTTGTAGTATTCCAGTTGCTTCGGAGTTAAATGTTGAGTCCACACCTTTCCTAAGCGGTGTTCTCATACTCCTATGTGAATACAATCCTTCATGATAATTAGGATTGTCATGTCAATCCTTTTCAACCGGCGTGTTACTCTTCAAGTGGATCCGATCATTTTCAACAACCATAAGACCAACTCTAAGTATTCTCAACGGTGTTTGTTTTCATCCGGCTCCAAGTGTCTTTGTTTTTCCCCCCCCCCCCCCCCTTTTTTTTTCAAGGACTCAGTTTTATTAATTCGTTATCCATTTTATGGATGTGATGCCTCTTTCTTTTCAATCAACATCCTTACACGGTGGTTCTCTTGAAGATGCTCCACTCGTTCATCATTCTTCATTATTTTCTTCGCCGGCGGATTCAATTCAAACCTTCTATGTTGATCACATGCCTTTTCCTCATTTCAATGTTTTCTCATGCCGATGCAATTCTTAATCATTCACCTCTCGCTATTCATTTGTTCCGGAGTGCTGAAGATATCTCGGAAGGCTCGTCTTTTCATTAAAGATCCGTTCAAGCTACTTCGAGATTGTTATCTCATTCAAGCCATTTATTTCAACCGGTGCAATCTCTCTTCAAATCGTTCTACGGTGTTTCTTTTCAGTGGGCCCTAACCCACAGGTCTTTTCCCAGGATCTTACCTGACTCTTTTTATTTTCCCAGAGCTATCCCATATTCTTTTCGAAGTTTCATGTAAGGATGATTCATCATCAGTCAAATGTCTTTATCCAAGATCTTTCAAATTCTTTTCATCGTTGGTTCAACCTTTCTAATTTTCATCCCGGAGTATCTCAACAATTCATGGTGGTGTTTCTCATCAGTATTCTCAACATTTGAAGACCGAAGAATATTTTTTCTCTCAATCTTGCTCCATTCTCTTCAAGATTCATGGCTCTAGCTTCGTGCCATCCTCTCATAATTGTTTTGGTTGTGAGAATTTCCTTTCACCCATCCGGAGCATTTCAAGAGT
The DNA here is from genome assembly GCF_003073215.2 of Triticum urartu. Lineage (NCBI taxonomy): Eukaryota > Viridiplantae > Streptophyta > Magnoliopsida > Poales > Poaceae > Triticum > Triticum urartu. The sequence goes on from NC_053023.1 coordinate 341,218,678, forward strand.
ATTTCAGTTTGTTTTCTATGAAGCCCATCATTTCAGAAGATTTATTCATTCTAGCTTTCAGCTCTCGTTCTCCAAATCTTACCAGTGCTTCGTTCAAGTTTTCTCTAATCAATTCGGGATCTCTTCATTCACTTGCATCTAAATTCTCTCAAGTATCTTCGCTCATTTTTCAATTCCTCCTACTGATGTGTTCGTTTTCTTCATTCATTTTCAATTCTTACGGTGATTCTTCAAAGATTTTACTTCCTCCGTTTATCATATCAATTTATTCGTTGTTTCAACCCGACCGGTGATTCGTTTAAGATCTTATCAAGTTTGCGCTATATCTATCTTAATCCTTTCTACGAGAATAAGTAGTGTGCCAAATCCATTGTTTGTCAACAATTTATTTGATGAAGGTTAAGCATAATGTAATTATTATTCTTGTTTCATCGAGTAAATTAAATTCCTGCTTTCCGGAGTGGTTCATCATATCACATTCTCGGTTCGAGATGCTTTATCTTTTCTTTCTCGGAGTTCCAAGCTATAATTATCATGGAGACCCATCTAAATCATTACGAGGTTTCACCTTGTGTTTTCAACTTCTCTTTCTTTTCGTTATCCTTTTGTTACCGGAGTTGGTCATGGAGGCTACATGGTGGTTCGTCAAGGATCCTTTTTCACTCTTCTATTGTTCTTCAAGATATCTCTCGAAGCTATGATCCGTCAAGATATACTTCAAGTATTCTTTATCTTGTGTTCCGAAGTACAATTCGTTCTATCTTATCTTTTGAGATGGTATTATGTTATTCTTGATAATTTGAGTTCATGTTTCATGATTCACTTGTTGTTAAGAATGAGAAAGTTAAACCCATCAATCTCTTCTAGCATGAGCTCTTCTCAATCCATCAATCTCTTCGTTGGAGTTATCTTGGGTTATATTTCACCTAAAGCTTTCCCTAAGGATTGTTGCTATTTATGGTGCTTATAAATGACCCAAGTTCTTCATTTATCCTCCCGGTGGAATAAGTTTCCCGTCTCCTTGTTGATATCAATCTAATCCATTGTTTTTGTTCGTGGCAGAAGTTGGGATTTTCTTCTCCATTTTTTTTATTCCAATGATATATCTTCTATTATTCCTTCTGGAGGCATTGTGATGTTACTCTCTTCGCTCATCAACTCGTTTTGTGAAGATCATGTTCTTTCTTTTGCTTATCCATCTAACTGGAGTCTCATCCAAGTGCTTTCGTTTGGCAAAGTTTATATTCTTTACCTTCCATGTCCAACCGGAGTGTTTTCGTAATTGATCCTTGTCGTTCCTTGTACATCTTGTTTCAATCAGAGTGCTTGCACGTACCTATTGTCCATTGTAACACTTTTCTTATGTCTTTCAACCCACAAGGTTCTAGTAATGTTCCTTGTTCCTCTTTTCTAGCGGAGTGTTTTCAACTTTGCTCATCTTCGTTGTTTCCTTCTTTAAATTTTTTCAACCTCGCAAGGTTCTTTGCTTTCACTCATTTGTCAAAGAAGCAACTTAGTTTTACCTCTTATCTTCCTCTTCCTTTTCCCTCCGGTGCCATCCTAGATCTCGGGACGAGATCCTCTCATAGTGGTGGAGTGTTGTGACGCCACGAGACCGACGCGCCAGGTGGCTTCCAGTTATTCGTTGTTGTTGCCATGTCATTTGCTTGCGTGTTGCATCTTATCATGTCACCATCCGCATTGCATCATCATGTTTTCAAAACTTGCATCCGTCCGGTTTCCCCAATTTCGTCCGTTGTCCGTTCTGAGCCCAGACACCCTTGCACGCGCCTGCGGCACGTCCGAAATATTATTTTATAAGTGGCCGGAAAATGTTCTCGGTTTGGGTCGAAAGTTGGCGTGCGGTCTTATTATAGTGTAGGTAGGCCACCTGCCAAGTTTCATCGCATTCGGAGTTCGTTTGACGCCCCAACGGATAACTATAGCGACAATATAGTCGGTCAAATCGTCGGACGTTTTCGGTCTCTGAAAACAGTCGCCGGGCCTCCCTCTTTTCTCTTCACTCAGCTCGAGACCGTCTACACAGCCCACTACCTACTGCTAGGTCCAACCTAACCTCTCTCGTCAGCCCGCGGCCCTCCTCGCGCGCACGTCTGATAGTTGTCCCGAACCCGACTTGGACTGTCGCTACCGTTGTGTCCGGATCATCCCCAAACATCTACAAAACGTCCCTGTTTTGTTAATTGGACTCCTCTAACCTTTTATTCTCGACTGCTCGATTACGATCGAAGGGTCTAATCCCAACCCTATGTTTCCTATTTATAGTGCACCCACTTACTGAATCAGATCAAACCCTAGCCTAACCCTAGACCAACTCCCTCTTTTCCCTCCTCGCGCCGCCACCCAGTCTCCACCTTCCTCGGGATCCTCCCCGACCAATCTAGCCAGCCGACAGCCTCCCCCCAACCTCGGGATCTCCTCCCGATCCACCTGCGGCTCTCCTTCCGCGCCCAGTCACTACCCTTTTTCGATCCAGATCCTCTCGTGCTCCCCCCTGCTCCCTCGCTCTCAATTGGATCGAGGGGAGGAGCCCCTCGACCCCGCGTCACCGCCAACCTACGCACCGGCGAGTGAACCAGGAGCTAACTAGATGAGCACCGGCCGCCCCCCTCCTTCTCCACCTTCCCGTGCTCCTCCCGTTCCCCCCCGCTCTCTCTCTCTCTCTGTGCCTCGCAGGACGCCATGGATGTCTGCTAGCTCCTTCTGCCTTCGCGTCGTCGGGCATCGTTCCCTCGCTCGCTCCCGCGTCCGGTCGCCGTCATCCTCGCCCTACTGACCATGCCGGAGACGAGAGACTCCAGTAGGACACCGACGAGCACCGCGCCAAGTTCCTGTCTCGCCGGAGAGAGTCACCACGCCATCCCTTTCCTCTGTCCGAGCGGAGCTCCTTCCTCTGCTCTCCGCCGAACCTCCGCCTTGCCGGAGTTCAAGCCGCGCCGCGCCGCCCCACAGGAGATCACCTCCGCCGCCCGTGCCCGTTCCTGACCCGGTGTCGCCCTGAACCTGTCGCTGCCGTTCTTCTTCAGAAACGAGCAGAGTGCAGCGCCCCTGCTCGCGTTGACCTCCTCCCCACGACGACCTCGCCCGCTCATGCATGCATGTGTGCATGGGCTGCTAGTGCTGCCAAGGCCCACCAGCGCCTGCCCTTCGCCCGCTCCTCCGGCCCAGCTCCCGCTGCGAGCCTGCCAGCCTTCACGGGTCTTGGGCCATGCGAGGCCCAGCTCCGCGCCAGTGCCCGCATGGGCCACGACCAGATGAGGCCGCCCGCTGCTCCCTTCTCTACCCAACCGGGCCAAGCCCAATGTGAGCGCTCAGTTTCGGCCCGTCTTCGTTTTTTCCCGGATCTGCGATTTTGTCCATTTATCCCGAATTGCGCAGTTTTATAGAAAAGACCCTCATATTCATACATTTAATAACTCACAAACTATGCATCTTATGTAAAAACTTTATATATGAAATATGCTTAGTTTTTCATCTAGTTTCATAATATGTCATTTTCCTCCAATGTTTAAAATGCTTAAAATGTTGTTTGTTTAAATTTGCTCCAATAACTTGTTAAATTTTTTTAATTCATAACTAAATAACTGTAGCTCGGTTTCTAATAAACTTTATATGTAAATGGGGTAGAAAAATGCCTAGTTTGACATGGTGTCATCACTTTGCATGTTTATTAACTCTAAAATTGTGTTTAGGGCAGAACAGTACCAAACCTAAAATATTTGCATATGGGGATTTACCGGAGTTGTTGTTCATTGTTTCCGGCCTCATTTAAACTTGCCTATATAGGTAGTTTTACTTTGCTTCACCTCTTGCCATGTTAAACAGCATTTAATATTGTTGGGTACATAAACGAGAGAGAACTAAATAAGACATGTGGTGTTCTGTCAATATGCAACTCGCTGCATATTGAGCTCCACTTAATTTGTAGTGTTGTTTGTTGCACTTTGCCATGCCATGCATATTTAAACCGGACATGCATCATACTTGGTTGTGCATCTTGCCTTGTTGATGTGATGGTTGTTTACCATGTTGTTTGCTTCTTTTCGGTGTTGCTTCTTCGGGTTGGTTCCGATAACGTCGCGTTTGTGAGGATCCGTTCGACTACGTCCATTTGTCTTCTTCATGGAATCGTTCTTCTTCCTTGCGGGATCTCAGGAAAGATGACCATACCCTTGAAATCACTTCTATCTTTGCTTGCTAGTTGCTTGCTCTATTGCTATGCCTATGCTGCGATACCTACCACTTGCTATATCATGCCTCCCATATTGCTAAGCCAAGCCTCTAACCCACCTTGTCCTAGCAAACTATTGTTTGGCTATGTTACCACTTTGCTCAGCCCCTCTTATAGCGTTTCTAGTGGCAGGTGAAGATGGAGTTTGTTCCATGTTGGAACATGGATATTTGTTGGGATATCAAAATATCTCTTATTTATATTAATGCATCTATATACTTGGTAAAGGGTGGAAGGCTCGGCCTTATGCCTGGTGTTTTGTTCCACTCTTGCCGCCCTAGTTTCCGTCATACCGGTGTTATGTTCCTTGATTTTGCGTTCCTTACGCGGTTGGGTTATAATGGGAACCCCTTGACAGTTTGCCTTGAATAAAACTCCTCCAGCAAGGCCTAACCTTGGTTTTATCATTTGCACTAACAACCTAGCCTTTTTCCCTTGGGTTTCCGGAGCCCGAGGGTCATCTTTATTTTAACCCCCCCGGGCCAGTGCTCCTCTGAGTGTTGGTCCGAAATGGGCATTCTACGGGGCCACCTCGGGGAAACTCGAGGGTTGGTTTTACTCGTAGCTTGACCCTATCCGGTGTGCCCTAAGAACGAGATATGTGCAGCTCCTATCGGGATTTGTTGGCACATCGGGCGGCTTTGCTGGTTTAGTTTTACCATTGTCGAGTTGTCTTGTAACCAGGATTCTGAGTCTGATCGGATTGTCTTGGGAGAAGGAATATCCTTCATTGACCGTGAGAGCTTGTGATGGGCTAAGTTGGGACACCCCTGCAGGGATTTGATCTTTCAAAAGCTGTGCCCACGGTTATGGGCAGATGGGAATTTGTTAATGTATGGTTGTAGAAAACCTGAAACTTATCCTAATTAAAATGCACCAACCGCGTGCGTTGGTGTTGGAGTTATGCTTGACGTAGGTTGTTCTAGGATCACCTCTTGATCATAGTTTCTTGACCGTTCTTGCCTTCTTTTCTCGCTCTCATTTGCGTATGTCAGCCACCAAATATGCTAGTCGCTTGCTGCAGCTCCACCTCATACCTTTTCCCTACCCATAAGCTTAAATAGTCTTGATCGCGAGGGTGTGAGATTGCTGAGTGCCGGTGACTCACAGATACTTCCAAAACCAGCTTGCAGGTGCCGATGATACCGTGCAGGTGACGCAACCGAGCTCAAGGAGGAGCTCGATGAAGATCTCGTTCTTTGTGTTGTTTTCGTTTCAGTTGATCAATAGTGTAGCCCAGTCGGGGCGATCGGGGATCTTTTGCATTAGGGGTAGTCTTCTTTTATTTTGGTTCCGTAGTCAGACCTTGATTGTATCTGGTTGTTGTAATGCTACATTCATGTATTGTGTGAAGTGGCGATTGTAAGCCAACTATGTATCTCTTTCTTTATTCAGTACATGGGTTGTGTGAAGATTACCCCACTTGCGACATTGCCTTCAATGCGGTTATGCCTCTAAGTCGTGCTCCGACACGTGGGAGATATAGCCGCATCGAGGGTGTTACATTAAAAGAGTAATATTCAGGAAAAGGGTGATCATAATCATGACAAGTTTTAATATATTCATCACTACTTTTTATAGCATACGTGTCATCATGATAATCATCATAAGTAGCTACTTTTTTCTCATCATAATTAATTGAAACCTCTTCCAAGATAGTGGAATCATTACTAAATAAAGTCACGACCTCTCCAAATCCACTTTCATAATTGTCACAATAAGATTCAACACCCTCCAAAATAGTGGGATCATTACTTCCTAATGTTGATACTCTTCCAAACCCACTTTCATCAATATAACCATCATAAATAGGAGGCATGCTATCATCATAATAAATTTGCATATGAAAACTTGGGAGGCTAGAAATATCATCTTCATTAAACATAGCATCCCCAATCTTGGGGCAAACATTAATTGCAGCAAATATATTCTCAGACATGTCATTCTAATCAAACATAGCATCCCCAAGCTTGGGCCTTTTCATATCATAAGCATAATCACTCTCATCATTAATAGTATGGATAGCACCAATAGTATAGCAATTATCATCATCACAATGAGTAATAGGGGCAACATCATTTGGGAGGGATACCTTTTCACCTTTACTTCTTCGTCTTTTCTTTTTCTGCTTCACATTATGTGTGGGTTCAATGCTCTTTTTGGAGCTCCTTATTGATGGGATTGGTTGAATAGAAGGCTCCTCCTTGTTACCCGATTCATCATAAGAAATAATAGGAGGATATTGGGAAGCCTCTTCCCTTTCATTAGTATTTTCTTCATCCTCTATTTGTTTTATTTTCTTTATTTAATTGGCAATATAAAGATTTTCAATGCAATTGACCACACAATACATAAAATTTTCTTCTAGATCAATATCGAGGAATTTCTCAAGGTTATATTCCGGAATATGCTTAGTTATACGTTTCATTTCTTCATAACCCAAAAGCAAACTAAGTTCATTATGACGTGCAAGGGAAATCAAATCATCACAATTTTTGGACACGATACGATCATGAACCAATTTGCATTGGAGATTTAAATGACCATGTTCATTGCAAAGTTCACAAGTATGGCGAAGAAATTTTAAATTTTCAGCACAAACATCTAGCCTTTCTTGCAACCATTTAGTTTCCAAATACTTATACCTCTTGCAAAATCTATCTTCCCTATTTGGTGTGTACTTGCAAACTCTATACACTCCACAAATATTGACATGCTTATAAGAGACATTTTCATTATGACTAGTGCAATCATCATTAGTACTATGGATATTCAAGGAGTTCATACTAACAACATTGCAATCATGCTCATCATTCAAAGATTTAGTGCCAAACATTTTAGAGACTTCTTCTTCTAGCATTTGAGCACAATTTTCCTTTCCATCGTTCTCACGAAAGATATTAAAAGGATGAAGCATATGAGGCAAACTCAATTCCATTTTTTATTTTATAAAATAAACTTGTGATAAAACAAGAAACAAAAAGATTCGATTGCAAGATCTAAAGATATACCTTCAAGCGCTAACCTCCCCGGCAACGGCGCCAGAAAAGAGCTTGATGTCTACTACACAACCTTCTTCTTGTAGACTTTGTTGGGCCTCCAAGTGCAGAGGTTTGTAGGACAGTAGCAAATTTCCCTCAAGTGGATGACCTAAGATTTATCAATCCATGGGAGGCGTAGGACGAAGATTGTCTCTCTCAAGCAACCCTGCAACCAAATAACAAAGAGTCTCTTGTGTCCCCAACACATCCAATACAATGGTAAATTGTATAGGCGCACTAGTTCGGCAAAGAGATGGTGATACAAGTGCAATATGGATAGTAGATATAGGTTTTTGTAATCTGTAAATATAAAAACAGCAAGGTAGCAAGTGGTAAAAGTGAGCAGAAATGGTATTGCAATGCTAGGAAACAAGGCCTAGGGTTCATACTTTCACTAGTGCAAGTTCTCTCAACAATAATAACATAATTGGATCATATAACTATCCCTCAACATGCAACAAAGAGTCACTCCAAAGTCACTAATAGCGGAGAACAAACGAAGAGATTATGGTAGGGTACGAAACCACCTCAAAGTTATCCTTTCTGATCGAGCTATGCAAGAGTCCGTAGTAAAATAACATGAAGCTATTCTTTCCGTTCGATCTATCATAGAGTTCGTACTATAATAACACCTTAAGACACAAATCAACCAAAACCCTAATGTCACTTAGATACTCCAATGTCACCTCAAGTATCCGTGGGTATGATTATACAATATGCATCACACAATCTCAGATTCATCTATTCAACCAACACAAAGAACTTCAAAGAGTGCCCCAAAGTTTATACCGGAGAGTCAAGACGAAAATGTGTGCCAACCCCTATGCATAAGTTCATGAGGTCACGGAACTCGCAAGTTGATCACCAAAACATACATCAAGTGGATCACATGATAACCCATTGTCACCATAGATAAGCACATGCAAGACATACATCAAGTGTTCTCAAATCCTTAAAGACTCAATCCGATAAGAAAAAATCTATGGGAAAACTCAATTCATCATAAGAGAGTAGAGGGGGAGAATATCATAAGAACCAACTATAATAGCAAAGCTCGCGGTACATCAAGATCGTGCCAACTCAAGAACACGAGAGAGAGATCAAACACATAGCTACTGGTACATACCCTCAGCCCCGAGGGAGAACTACTCCCTCCTCGTCATGGAGAGCACTGGGATGATGAAGATGGCCACAGGAGAGGGATTCCCCCCTCCGGCAGGGTGCCGAAATGGGTCTAGATTGGTTTTCGGTGGCTACGGAGGCTTCTGGCGGCGGAACTCCCGATCCATTGTGCTCTCCGATGTTTTTAGGGTATACGGACATATTAGGAGAAAGAAGTCGGCCAGGGGAGCCACGAGGGGCCCACGAGGGTGGTGGCACGCCCAGGGGGGTAGGGCGCGCCTCCCTGCCTCGTGCCTTCCTCGAAGCTTCCCTGACGTCTACTCCAAGTCTCCTGGATTGCTTCTGTTCCAAAAATAACTCTCCCGAAGGTTTTATTCCGTTTGGACTCCGTTTGATATTCCTTTTTTTTCGGACCACTGAAATAGGCAAGAAAACATCAATTTGGGCCGGGCCTCCGGTTAATAGGTTAGTCCCAAAAATAATATATAAGTGTTTGGTAAAGCCCTAAACATCCAAAACAGATAATATAATATCATGGAACAATCAAAAATTATAGATACGTTGGGAGACGTATCACTCTCCCCTATTAATCGGGAGCAGCCCACCCTCGCGCAATCATTCACCTAGGCTGCACAGAATCCCAGCCTCTGCTCGCTGGCCCCCACGGACTCAAAACCCCACCCGTCATTCTCAACTGAAGCGGCTGTGAACGTAAAAATAATGGATGGTTGACCAATTGCCAGCAGCCAAATAAACACTTTGGTAACTCAATCGAGCGGTGAAAAATGCATAATGCGCGCGATGGCTCAAGATGAGCGGGTAGTCTAGCAAGGTTTGGGCTCGAGCAGACAAAAAACCGTTTGGGTATGCCACACCCTTCCCGATGTAAAGGACCATGTTTTGACCATACATGGTTGTCGAGAAGTCTGTTTCCTCCATTTTGTGTTACACCAGATCCCGTTTTGGCTGTTATGTCCAAGCTGGTTGGCTCCCAATGAATAGGATGTGTTCTGATCAACTCGCTTCATTCACGATGAATAGGACGCGTTTCGACCCAGTTGCTTGCCTCCCAGTAAACATGACGTTGTTTTCTCTGTTTTGGCCCAACCGGTTGGCTACCAATGAATAGGAGGCCGTTGCTGCCGTCTGTTGCCTATCCATGTACATGAGCCCTAGCCGTACGTATGTGCAAGTACGCGTTCGAGACCATGTCCGTATGTACGTACATGCCCATATTTTTTGCAGCGTGGTTGTACGTACGTGTACTCGATTTAGACATGACTATGTGGACTGCTATGTAGGGGACTGTACTATGACATGTGCCGATGGTTGCTCGGCCACAATTCATCCTTGCAGAGACATCGATCAATCAATATGTATGTACATGTACGCGACCAGACAGACAGCGCTACGTACGCTTCGACAGGGTGGGTCCCAGCTGTCATGGGGAAGAAACTTTTTTCTACGCAATAAGAAGGAACTTTCTTGCATGCGAAGATTGTAGCTGGTGGGTCCAACCTGTTAGAGGGAGGAATCATTTATTACTCATAATAAGGAGGCACTAGCTTACGTGCGAAGATGTAGCTAGTGGTTCCTAGCTGTCAGCCTCTCCACGTACTCCACGTTGGCTCTCATTGTTGACCACACATTGTCGAACGCACCACGATGGTGGACGACGAGGAGGCTTAATATGGGAATGATCTGGAGTCATGGAAGAAGGGACACTGGAGTCCCTAGCGATGGGGAGTACGAGGGACTGGTATGACTGCGGGGTGAGGCTGCCGTTGGTGTCAAAACCGGCGAATCTCGGGTAGGGGGTCCCGAAATGTGCATCTAGGATCGATGGTAACAGGAGACGGGGGACACGATGTTTACCCAGGTTCGGGCCCTCTCTATGGAGGTAATACCCTACTTCCTGCTTGATTGATCTTGATGAATATGAGTACTACAAGAGTTGATCTACTACGATATCATAATGGCTAAACCCTAGAAGTGTAGCGTATGAATATGGTAATGAGTATATGTGGTGTCCTTTCCGGACTATCCCCTTCGATTTATATAGACACCGAGGGGATCTAGGGTTTACATGGAGTTGGTTACATAAGAAGGAATCTTCGGTCACCAAGCTCGCCTTCCATGCCAAGTAGAGTCCAATCCGGACACGGTGCAGTCTTTGGCCTTCATGTCTTCACAGCCCATCTATCCGGCCCATGGATAACAGGCCGAACGCCCGAGGTCCCCTTAGTCCAGCACTCCCTCAGTAGCCCCCGAACCAGTCTTCAATAGCGAGGTGCTCGGCACACATATTGTCTTCGACATTGCAAGGCGGGTTTCTCCTTCATTGATCCCCAAGTAATGTATTCGGCCATTGATCCAATGTCGCCTCCTTGGCTTCTGTGTATTTGAATAATCTGCGTCCTCCATGTGTCGAGTGAATGTGGAAAGTCAGTGTATTTTTGCGAATAACACCAATCCATGCGAGGAAGAGCACCTATTTAAAGAGATTGGATCCCAGATCCATTCAGCGCTTTGCAGAAGAAATCCCCAGAGACTGCGTAGGACAAACCATTCCAGCATGGCTAGTGTTCCCAGCTCATCCGCTCGTCCTGGCGCAGAGAAAGGCGAGTGGGAGAGGTGTTCTGTGTCTCATAGCCGATTGACGAAGTTGCAAACGCAGGGATTCCTTCCCCATACAGATCTAGTCCCTATTTGAACGGGGCTAGCTTTCTTCAATGAGGGGACTCGGGCAGAGCACTTCCCCAATCCGTCCGGGGGGAGCGAGTGTGTTTTGTCCCCTACCTGCTAAGAGGTGTTGGATTTCCAATCCATCCGTTCCTCCGAGGGCTTCTGGAATACTACGGCCTCCAGCTGCACAACTTCACTCCGGCCTCTATTCTGCATATTGCAGGTTACGTCGCTTTATGCGAACTTTTCCTGGGCGTCGAGGCTCATTTTGAGTTGTGGAGGAAGTTGTTCTGTCTCGTCCCGCGCAATCATGAAGGGTCAATATTTGGAGTGGGCGGAGCCGAAATATGGCGCTTCGCCAATACCGGATATCCACCCGGCACACCAAGGAATGCACCTGATGAATGGCCCTCCAAATGGTTTTATATAGAGGACGTTGAGCTTCCTGACCCGATTCGAAAGGGTCTTCCTGAATTTGCGCGCGTCCCGCTGAAGAAACACCACAGTTGGCGTCCCCGGAGTCTTGAAGCGGAAGACGGCGCGGAGGTTCGTCAGCTGATGAGCAGGATAAAAGAGCTCACCTAGTCCGGACTCACAGTAATCAAGGTTATGGCGATTTCCATAGCGCGAGGGGTTCAGCCGCTCCAATACAGAGGGCTTCCCATGTGGTAATACAATGGGGAGGATGATGCCTCTCGCTACGGCCGGAAAGGTCTGGATACCCCTGCCGCTTTGGCTATGATATTAGCCGAACTGTTCAAAGGGGAGGAAAAGGAATTTCTCCGCATCAAATGTAGATACGGGTACTCTATGTATAACCCTCCCAGCTGGGTAAGGCCCCGACCCCTCTATTTTTACTTCTTCCATCTCTGAATTGCCTTTGATAAACTTCTAGCCTGTTTGCCTATGACAGCACTGGCGAAAGGTCACCGAGGGATTTTATAGTCCCACCCCACAGCCGGAGGACCACAAGCGGGAGCTCGATCCTGGGTTCGAAGAGGATCCAGATATATTTGTGGTGCTTGCGGAGGGGGTGTCGGTGTCAAAACCGGCGGATCTCGGGTAGGGGGTCCCGAACTGTGCGTCTAGGCTGGATGGTAACAGGAGGCAGGGGACACAATGTTTTACCCAGGTTCGAGCCCTCTTGATGGAGGTAAAACCCTACGTCCTGCTTGATTAATATTGATGATATGAGTAGTACAGGAGTAGATCTACCACGAGATCAGAGAGGCTAAACCCTAGAAGCTAGCCTATGGTATGATTGTATGTTATGGTTGTTGTCCTACGGACTAAAAACCCTTCGGTTTATATAGACACCGGGGAGGGTTAGGGTTACACAAGGTCGGTTACAAAGTAGGAGATATCCATATCCGTATTGCCTAGCTTGCCTTCCACGCGAAGTAGAGTCCCATCCGGACACGAGACGAAGTCTTCAATCTTGTATCTTCATAGTCTAACAGTCCAGCCAAAGGATATAGTCCGGCTGTCCGGAGACCCCCTAATCCAGGATTCCCTCAGTAGCCCTTGAACCAGGCTTCAATGACGATGAGTCCGGCGTGCAGTATTGTCTTCGGCATTGCAAGGCGGGTTCCTTCTCCGAATACATCACAGAAGAATTTGAATACGAGGATAGTGTCCGACCTTGCAAAATAAGTTCCACATTCCACCGCAGAGAGAATAATATTTTCACAGATCTAATTTGCTGGCTTGTTTTGGCAGCACGGCGTTATGCCATGGCCCGGTGATTATTCGAACCGTTTCTTTGAACCAGCTCCACACATAACGTGAGGCGGTTTCTTGACACGTCTTGCCGAAGCGGAGATCGTGTTCCCCCCAATTACGGGATTCTCATTAATGCGGTCGTGGGTAACCCAACCGTGTCTAGGACTCCTAGATTATAGGCAAGTCCTAAACGTCTAGGGAGAGGATGCTTGATATTCACCCTCTTTATAAAGGGACAAGTTTTTCGCTTTTTCCCTCTCATGCTCAATCGAACCCTTCCCCCGCCTCGAGTTCTAACACCCAAAGCCCAGGTTAGGTGCTCCGGATCTTCAATCATGTCCGGATCCAGCCTTCAAGGCCGATGGATGCCCTCCTCCGTTACGGAAGAGGACATTAAGAAGTTGAGGGAGGCCAGATACCTGACTGCCGAGGTTTCGCATCGGCTGCCTGCTCGAGGGCAGATCATCCCTACTCCCGAACCCAATGACAATGTTGTGTTCGTCTCCCACTTCCTCCAAGGTCTAGGCCTCACTTTCGTCAGGGGTTTGATGTTCTATTACGGGCTAGATTTCCACGATCTAGCTCCGGACTCCTTTCTCCACATCTCGACATTTATTGTCGTGTGTGAGGCCTTCCTCCGCGTTAACCCTCACTTCGGCCTGTGGCTCAAGACCTTTGAAGTAAAGCCGAAGATGATCGAGGGGCAACATGCAGCGTGTGGAGGTGCATCAATAGGCAAGATGGCAGGAGCTCCATGGCCGAAAGGTTCCTTTCCATAGGTGTCCGAATTATGGCAACGGGAGTGGTTTTACATCACGGCTCCCAGAAGTGTGAAGTGGGCGGCTGCCCCCGCTTTCCGCTCGGGCCCCCCACCACAACTGATGTCATGGATTAGCAGAGGTCTGAGCTGGGGTCCAACCAAGGATGTGCCTATACTGCAAAGCCGCATCCGAGATCTCTTCGAGGGAGATTTTAATTTGGCTGTGGTAATACAAGTTATGCTGGTTCGTCAAGTCCAGCCTTGCAGACGCCGGCCCCTTCGCTTGTGGGAGTTCAACCTAGAGGGACCGCGTGCCATTCAAAGTTTCCTCGGTCTGACGCACGAGGAGATGTACAAGTCATTCTTAGGACCTCAAGTAGAGTGTCCGGATATTACCGAGGACGTGGGCCTGAGCAGTAACCGCGCCGCCGAACAAGTAAGAAATCCTCTAGCCGAACACACTGTCTTTTATTCGTCACGAAGTTATTTCTAAGAATTCGCTTTTTGACCAGGACTGGCTAACAAAGGCGAAGATGATTCGGTGTTTGGCCCCCCTCCCTGAGGGTTTGGAAAATCCGGTATTGGAAAAGATGCTCGAGGTCGCACCTTGCCCGGAGCCCTCGAAGGAAGATACCGGGGGGATAATATGGGCGGACGCGGGCCCCCATCGCTCCCGTTTCAACCGAGGGAATGAGCGTCTCCATGAAGGAGGACAACCGAGGGAGGAAAAGGACTGCTTCCGAGGATCCGGAAGCCGAAGCCTCCAAACGGGAGAAGAAGTCACCCACAGAGGGTCCTGCCTCGCGGGGTGCTTTTGCCGCACAAAGTCCGCGGGGGGATCAGCCCTCCAACGAGTCGTAAGTGATCCAAAATACTTTAATAGTAAAGGTATGCTATCTTTTTTCTGAGAAAATACCCACCGCATATATATTGCAGTTCAGGCCTTAGCCCCTCTCAGATGAGCTCGTCTTCAGGGGATCTTCTTCCAGAGATGATGGAGAGCGAAACGCCTCCCCTGGACTCCTCGACTCAAGAAGCGGGCGACCCCGAAGTGTCGTCACGGAGGGCCTCTCCGGATCCGGTGAGGCCAGAAGATAATCCCATAGACCCCCGAAGTCCCCAGCGTCCGGCTCCCGAAGAGAGCAGACAAAAGAGTCCAGCACCGTCTGGTGTGCGGTCAAACATTCTGAGCGAGTTGGTGGGGCGAGCGGCCATCTCAGAAGAACACCGTATGCTGATGGGTACGGTGATGGAGAGAATCTCGTCCGCCGAAAGCGGATTACATGAAGCCTTTATGAGTCTACTGACAGGCTTTGAGGTACGTGAGATAATATGTGATAGTACTGCACATGTTAGGTGTGCCCTGTGTAGATAGTAGCCCCTGAGACTCTGGTTGTCGTCGAGAACGGCGGCGAATAGAGGATCATTTTCCCAGGCAATAACCAGACTGCCCCTATGTGTAGGTGGTGGAAGCTCCGGTGGCTAGCCGGACTAGTGAGTTTGCCAAATTAAAACGACAACTGGATGCGGCAGACGCCGACATCGAGCTTGTTAACAAGAGGCTTGACGAGGCACAAGGTAAGTGTTATTATCTGGTGAACGCCACATAGTAAGAGCAGCAAGATGCCAGTATCTTTAATATGTTGTGACTGCAGATGGAGCTGCCACCGTGGAAACCTTGCGGGCAGAACTTGCCCGAGCCAAGGAACAAGCGAGGCTTAGTAATGCTGCTGCTTTGAAGGCGGCCGAAGAGTTGAAAGCCGAGAAGGCCGCACATTGCCAGAGCTAAGAGAAGATGGCCAAGATGGCCGTACAATTAAAATACACTGCCGACCGTTGCTAGGTCCTTGAAAAAGAAAACCGAGCGAAGGCAACGGACCTTGAGAAGGCCACGGTGGCGGACAAAGACACCCGTTCTGCTATGAGAGCAAAGAAGGAGGTGCTGCGGGAAGCCGGGGATATTGCGGCTGGGAAACCCTTCATGTTACGAAGGAAGTTCGGAGATCCACGGTATGCCCCTCTGGATCGGCTGTGGAGTTCGGCAGATGCGTATATGGATTTGGCGGTGAGCGCTGCCGATGCAGCCAAGTACTTCCAAGGTCAGACAGATCGTGAAGTGGACAAGCTGTTCTGGTCGCAATTCCACGTTCCAGAGCGTCCGCTTTCATTGACTGACTAGCTAGCCGAATGGGCCGAACTGAATAGGTTGTCCGGACTCGCCATGAGGTCTGTTGTGGATCAGCTATGGCCGGAAAAGCTAAAGCCGAACAACTATTTCAACTTAGTGCAGTAGTTCCTTGGTGCGGTGCCACGTATTAATGCGATGAAGAGGTCGGCGTGCATAGAAGGCTCGCGGATGGCCCTTGCCCGTGTTAAAGCATACTGAGCGGAGATGGACACTACCACTGTTGCGGCGCAGGGTTCGGCCATAGGCCGAGTGGCTGCTGAGCATTATTTCGAGGAAGTTCTCGAGGGTGCTCGTTTGATAGAGGCACAATGCTCAAAGAATATTATGTTTGAGTGATATGTATTCTCATTGTAAACACAATGCTTTTATGAGGTTTTTATAAGGCTATGTTTATACTTTTGCCTGAAAGTAGTATGATGCCTCATGTGCGGCCGTTTATGTATACATGTGTATAACCTGAAAGATTGCAGCCGTCGGCTTCAACCCCCATGCATATAATGCGGAGGTGCTTGCAAAAAACGCGTGTTCACACTTAACCCAACGTCTTGGTCCTATTAAGGAGGTGATAGCGTAGCGAGCGAGGCAACCGGACTATAATGCTTTAACACTTTCACTTAGCCATAGGAGTTTGACAGTGGGGCTACTAGATAGCCCCTGGTGGCTCCGCACTCTCCCGATCACGGGGTGCGTACATGCCTGGCCGGAAAATGGCCCTTCGTTAAGGCGGAGGGATTCTAACATTCTGATAGGTCATCGAGTGGTTGACCAGTCTCACGCTATATCATGACAGTCAGGTTTCGGCTTTCTCTACTGATGTGCTCGTCTGGATGAACCAGGGCACAATCGTAGTAGTTCTCCTGGTGCTACCTTAGACGATAAAGCGGAACGTAAGGCACCAAAACACAGGAGCCGGGCAAACCCAACATTTGACCAAAGACAATGATTCGGAGCTGATGCATATAAGGCCAAACTCGCGACGTCGAACACTCCCTAAGGTATTCGGTCTTTATGGTATAAACCAGGCCTGAATAGTTCCCTTTGTAAGAAGCCCCTTGTGTCCAGGTACGTGCATTATTCTGACGTGGCCACATGCCAAGACGTCAGCATCCTTCTCAACTGTGCTGAGAATTCGGTGGATATGTATCAACAAGAGACAGTAAAAAAGGTTTACGCAGGGTCTTAATCTAAAAAGAATCCTTGGAGCGGGTCCCTGCTGCACGTCTGCGCCTGTGTCTCCGTTGTGCCGTATCCTGGACGGGTGTAGCATGATGATCATCTATAAAAGATAGGAACTTAGGTGAAAAAGTTGTCGTGCAAAAAGATAGTTTTTAAAGAAACCATGTATAATTCAAGATGAGTAAAAATTGCCACTTGTCTACGCGCATTGAGCCCCTTGTATTTGTAAGGGGTGTGACCATTGATCCGGTATGAATTACATATAGCCGCGCTGGACTCGCCTAACCGTGTCTGGGGTCTTGATGACCTATTAAATGCCTTAGTTGGTGAGGCCGTTTTTAGTGTGCGGCTGCCAAGGCAGCCACACTCTCTTCGGCGCGCAAAGATCGCTTAATACTTCCGTTTACTGTAATGATGCCACGTGGGCCGGGCATTTTGAGTGTGAGGGAAGCATAGTGCGGTATTGCATTAAAGCGAGCGAAAGCTTCGCGTCCGAGTAGTGCTTGATAGCCACTTTGGAACGGAGCGATGTTGAAGGTTAAATGTTCGCTATGGAAGTTATCGGGGAAGCCGAATATAACCTTTAGTAGCAGGGAGCCCGTGCAATGAGCTCCTGGGCCTGGCGTTACTCCTTTAAAGGTAGTATTGCTATGGCAAATTTTTATTGGGTCTATCCCCATTTTGCGGATTGTGTCCTGGTATATCAGGTTTAGACTGCTGCCACCGTCCATCAGGACTCGTGTGAAGTGGTATCCGTCAATTATTGGGTCTAATACCAGGGCAGCCCATCCTGCATGCCGGATACTTGCTGAGTAATCACGATGGTCGAAAGTGATCAGTTGAGACGACCAGTGGCAGGACTCCGCGGTGATAGGCCCTTGGGCATATTTTTTTGGTAGTGCCGTTTTGTTTCTTCCTTTGATCACGTGTAACACGTTTACTGTTTTGACTTCTGGTGGAAATTTGTTTTGTTCCCCAGTGTCTTGCTTGAGAGGCTCATCCTCGTCTTCGCTTGGTGTATCCTCCCCCTTGTGTACGGCGTTGAGCTTGCCGGACTGCTTGAAGACCCAACATTCTCTATGGGTATGATTAGCGGGTTTACCAGGGGTGCTATGGATCTGACATATTTGGTCCAGAATTTTGTTTAGGCTGGACAATTCGTCTCTGGCGACTTTAGAGGGCGGCTTTTGCTGACCTGGCCGAGAGCTTTTGAATCCGGCGTTTACTGTCGTGCTCTTCGTGTTGTCTTCTTTATTCCGGCGTTTGTTATTGCTCTTGCGCCCGTGATTTCCCATTTCCATCTCTAACTTCAAATGTACTGGGGTCACTGGTGCTGCATCTGGCTAGCCAGCTGTCCTCACCCGCGCAAAAGCGGGTCATGAGGCTTGTTAATGCTGCCATTGTTCTCGGCTTTTCTTGGCCGAGGTGTCTGGCAAGCCATTCATCACAGACGCTAAGCTTAAAAGCTGCCAAGGCTTCGGTGTCCGGACAGTCGACAATTTGGTTCTTTTTAGTAAGAAACATGTTCCAAAGTTTTCGGGCTGACTCTCCGGGCTGTTGAGTTATATGACTCAAATCGTCCGCGTCCGGAGGTCGGACATAAGTCCCTTGAAAATTTGCCCGAAAAGCGTCTTGAAGCTCTTCCCAGCTTCCAATGGAGTTTTCGGGGAGGCTTTTAAGCCAGTGACGAGCTGGCCCTTTGAGCTTGAGGGGTAAGTACTTGATGGCGTGGAGATCATCTCCTCGAGCCATATGGATATGGAGGATATAGTCCTCAATCCAGACCCCAGGGTCTGTTGTTCCGTTGTATGCCTCTATGTTTACGGGTTTGAATCCCTCTGGAAATTCATGGTCCAACACCTCATCGGTGAAACATAGGGGGTGTGCGGCACCCCTGTATCTGGGTGTGCCGCGTTGTTCGGATGTTTGTTGTGTTACATTGTATTCTGGGGTGCGCTTGCGTGGTCCATAGATGGATCTGGTTGCACCGTCCTTTTGGTGCGAGCCTTCGCGTGGATCGCGTATTGTCTTGTGAGTGGCATTGTTTGCTGCTCTATGTTGGCCGTGAGGTCGTCTATCCGGCCAGGTGGCTGTTTTGATTTTTGGTTGTGGGGGGTCTGAGGCCTCCTCATCGAATTCAGGTAGTAACTTCCGCTTTGGGTAGCTCTTGGTGGCGCGATTGTCGCCGTACTTCGCTGCTGTGTTGAGTACTTTACTCCATATGATTTGCAGTGTGTCATGCGCAGCCTTGAGCCTTTGCTTCTGCTTTTTCAGACTCCTCGCGGTGGCAACAAGCCTTTGACGGGCATTCTGCTGCTCCGGGTGCCTGTCCGGCGTTATGTCGTCCAGACTATTATCTTTGACAGAATTGGTTTGTTCGGTTTGATTCTCCGTATTGCCGTGGTCCGGCAGTGGTTCGCCCTGCTCCAACGCTGGGTCTGTATGATCATTATTTCTGCCG
This sequence comes from Triticum urartu, assembly GCF_003073215.2. Lineage (NCBI taxonomy): Eukaryota > Viridiplantae > Streptophyta > Magnoliopsida > Poales > Poaceae > Triticum > Triticum urartu. The sequence goes on from NC_053023.1 coordinate 341,238,085, forward strand.
AGGCGGGATTTGGGGTGGCGCTTGTGCCGCCGCTTTGATTGCTTCTCGAGGGAACAAGCCTTCGGTTCGTCCTTCCGTTCCTCGTCGTCGTCTTCTTTTGGTGTGTCCACCATGTATACGTCATATGATGAAGTGGACGTCCGGTGCCCTGTGGGCGGTGGTTCCTCTTCGCCTCCCGAATCGTCGGCCATACCATCGATGTCTTCGGAGTCGAAGTCGAGCATGTCGTTTGAGTCATCGATAGTGGCTATTAAGTGGGTGGTGGGTGGGCATCGAATTTCTTTGTCGTCCGCATCCCAATCCTGTTGGCCATAATCCGGCCAGGGCTCTCCTGACAAAGAGAGAGACCTTAGCTAATTCAGAATGTCGCCGAAGGGCGAGTGCTGAAAGATATCCGCGGCAGTGAATTCCATGATCGGCGTCCAATCGAATTCGATTGGCAGGGGCGCGGGCGGTTCGGAGTCAGAAAAAGAGTCCGGCACCTTGGAGTCATGGGCTGCGCAGAGGGTTAGGCTGGTGTTTGGCTCGATCGCCGTTGAGACTGCAGCCCCTGAGGCGGTGTCTAACCACCCGTCCTCGTTTGGCACAGTTGGCTCCGAGCTAAAGGTCGGAGGTGATGCGGGCGCGGCCTCTAGGGTACTGTTCGGCGGCAGAGCTAGGTCATACCCATCGCGACAGTGCGGCGCGCCCGGCTGTGGCTCGAATCCGTCGAAGATCAGGTCTCCGCGGATGTCGGCCGTGTAGTTCAAACTTCCAAATATGACCTGACGGCCAGGGGCATAGCTTTAATCTGCTCCATATGGCCAAGCGAATTAGCCCGCAGTGCAAAGCCGCCGAATACGAAGATCTGTCCGGGGAGAAAAGTCTCACCCTGGACCGCATCGCTATCGATGATAGTAGGAGCCATCAAGCCTAACAGTGACGACCCAGAGGAACTCTCAATGAAAGCACCAATATCGGTGTCAAAACCGGCGGATCTCGGGTAGGGGGTCCCGAACTGTGCATCTAGGCCGGATGGTAACAGGAGGCAGGGGACACAATGTTTTACCCAGGTTTGGGCCCTCTTGATGGAGGTAAAACCCTACGTCCTGCTTGATTTATATTGATGATATGAGTAGTACAAGAGTAGACCTACCACGAGATCAGAGAGGCTAAACCCTAGAAGCTAGCCTATGGTATGATTGTATGTTATGGTTGTTGTCCTACGGACTAAAAACCGTTTGGTTTATATAGACACCGGAGAGGGTTAGGGTTACACAAGGTCGGTTACAAAGGAGGAGATATCCATATCCGTATTGCCTAGCTTGCCTTCCACGCCAAGTAGAGTCCCATCCGGACATGAGACGAAGTCTTCAATCTTGTATCTTCATAGTCTAATAGTCGGGCCAAAGGATATAGTCTGGCTGTCCGGAGACCCCCTAATCCAGGATTCCCTCAGGGGTGATTTACCAGACGAGCTACGATGGCACAAAAGTGGCCATCATCGCCGACTACCCCGGTCTTCTTCCAACTTCACACGTAAGTGATCTGAAGACACCTTATTCAAAAGAGATCTCTCCTTCCTTCTTACCCACCGCACTGTCTTGTGCTCAAAAGGGGAAGGGTTCGGTGCGCCGTACTACTCCAAGGGTACCTCTAAAGAGAGCGTCCCCCACTCCGGGCGAGCCTTCCAAGAGGAAAGCAAACAAAGATGCGGTCGTGCCCTCATCGAAGAGGTAGGAATTCTCCAACCTGCACTTGAGCAGTCACGTCCAACCGTGACCTTCCTGTTATTCATGTGTCAGGAGAAAGACGCGCCGGACCGTGTCCGGAGGCTCGAGCGGCCGTACTTCCCGCAGCCAGGATTCAAATCCTGTCATGAAGACGGGGGCCGATACGGAGGCGAAGCCGGACTGTCCTCCGGCCGAGGACTCGGATGATGTATCCGTCACCAACTCGGAAGTGGAGAGTGCGATGAATTATCGGCGCCACCGGGCCATTTTACGAGACCCTGGCTTTTCAGGAAAGTCATTTAACGCCTTCAACTCGGCCAATGCGTACATCCGAGCTACTCAAGATGGGATTAACAGGGCCACAAAGCAACATTTGAAAGATGTGCAGGTAAATTTATTTTGTCTGACTATGATAACCATATGCCAGTAGCCCCCAAGACTTAAAGGAGTTGAAACAACTGATTTAAGGATCAATGTATGACCAGGTGCTTACGTAGAAGAACCCCCAGCTAGCTCAGGAGCTAGAAAAGTGTCAGCGCCAGCTGCTTGCTGCCAATGCCGAACTGGAGAAATACAAGGCATCTCCCGGTAATGTTTCCTTCTATCAAAAATTCATAATGATACACCGATAGTGCGAATATGGATGCTAATCTTTGTGTTCGGCCGTTAGACCAAGTGCAAGAGCAGCTTGACGCCGCTCGAAGCGAAGAACACGGAGCCAAAAAGCTACTAGCAGCGGGCGAGCGTGTATTGACAAAAGTCGTTCAAGAGAAAAAGAAACTCCAGGACTCGAACTCCAAACTGGGCGAAGAACTGAAAGATGTGCGAGCTCAGCTAGCTGATTCTGTGAAGGAGAAGATGAAGCTGTGAGGCGGCATATTCAGTATGTGGCCACTTTTGTTTTATAACAGTTTTGGAGGTAACGATACCTGACATAGCTGTAATTGCAGGTGTTTTGACGAACCGCCCAGAAGAGGAGGTGTCCGGATCATCGAGTGATCTTCTGCAAGGGCTGTCGCAGTTGCACGAGCAAGCTCGGCAGGCGATGCGGAGTGTAGCCAAGGCTTTATGGACATACGACCCCCTCCAGGAAGCATGGAGCAGCTGGTAAAGCTATTCAATGGAGCGCGGCGGCGTATCCGGCTATGGAAAGTATCGGCATGCCGAGAGGGTGCGCGAGAGGCGTGGGCCATGGTGAAGACGCGATATACCAAGCTGGATCCTAATCACATGGCTGGTGTCGGACCGATAGGGTCGAATGGGGAAGAAATTCCCGTTAGTTTAGTATATGACCAAGTAGAGGTGGCCGCCAAATATTCCCAACAGGATTGTAAGTTAGACTGCCTATTGGAAGGTGTAGAGGAGGAGGTTTTCGAGTCCAAGTGACTGTGTACTTCCCTCATCTAGCTGAATTGTATATCATTTTTCATGGCAGACCTTTTCGTTTCAACCTCCGGTCCCGAAGGTGCGGAGTGTTTCCGAATACCGTCGCAGCCGAATAGGCTGGGGTATGCCTGGAAAACTAGGCATAGGGGTCATAGTTGCTTGAACAGACAAGTTGTATCCGGCTTGCTATGTTATATTACATTGATATCGTAAGAAACATCTTCCAGAGAGAATAGTTCCGTTAAGGGTTCCTTTCCCTGGGTGTGCATGCATTTAATGCACATGTCCGAATGGTGAAGTGAGCACCATGGTTTGTATAACTTCTAGGGTGCATAATGTAGTGAGCTTTAAAAACATCTTTAATTCGCCTACCGAATATTCCCTTAAGAACGCTAGCTTTCGGCTTCACCCAGTCTGAGGTACACATCCGGATGACCCGGCGGTAATAATCGTAGAGGTGCTCCCTTTATGCCCTAGCCGAACTAACGGGAATGTAGGGCATAAGCATAGGAGCCAGGCAACCCATCTTGGCCAAAACTTAAGTCATATCGATGCATATAATGGCAAAGAAAAGGTACATATGGAAAAACTTATATGTGAGGAGCTTGATGCTCAAGGAATGACAAGAACTTCTGTCCGAGAAGCCCCCAGGTACAAGTGGTGTACATTTTTAAAGATGTATGTGCCAATGGTGTGCAGTCTAGCCGCACCAAAGCTTTAAAGCAAGAAAGAAGAAAGTAATCGGAAAAGAGAGAAAAATAATGGAAACTATAGGGGAGGAGGAGACGAACAAGGGGTTTAGTGCTAGGCGTAGAATCTCCGGAGTTTGGCTGCGTTCCAGGGGTTCGACTCGAGGTGATTGTCGGATGCATCACGAAGATGGTACGCTCCTCCGGTGAGAACTTCGTCAATTATGAAGGGACCCTCCCATTTGGGCTTCAGTTTGTCCTTTTTATTCTCCGGGAGCCGTAGAACGAGTTCGCCAACATTGTAAGTCTTGGCCTGTACGTCTCTGCTTTGATATCTTTGAGCCTACTGTTGGTAAACTACTGAACGGGCTTTTGCGACATCGCGTTCCTCCTCTAGGGCATCTAGGCTGTCCTGCCGATCGAGCTCGGCTTCTCTCTCTTCGTACATACACACTCTAGGTGAGTCGTGAATAATATCGCAGGGCAATACGACCTCTACACCATACACCATGAAGAAAGTTGTGTACCCGGCAGTACGGTTGGGCGTGGTCCGCAGCCCCCAGAGTACGGAGTCGAGCTCCTCTACCCAGTGCTTGTCTGATTCTTTCAAAGACCGCACTAGTCTGGGCTTGATGCCGCTTATAATAAGACCGTTGGTGCGTTCGACTTGACCGTTGGTTTGTGGGTGGTAGACGGAGGCGTAATCTAGTTTAATACCCATATTAGTACACTAGGTTTTTACCTCGTCGGCTGTGAAATTGGAGCCGTTGTCAGTGATGATGCTGTGTGGGACACCATAATGGTGCACAACATCGGATATGAAGTCCATCACCTAGCCGGACTCATCCGTTTTGACCGGTTTAGCCTCTATCCACTTAGTGAATTTGTCCTCCATAACCAGGAGATATTTTTTCTTATGGCTTCCTCCTTTAAGGGGTCCAACCATGTCGAGTCCCCAGACTGTGAAAGGCCAAGTGATGGGGATTGTTTGTAGGGCAGTGGGGGGCATATGGCTTTGATTGGCAAAGAGTTGGCATCCGACGCAACGTTGGACAAGGTCATGTGCATCTGCTCGGGCCGTCGGCCAATAAAACCCTGTATGGAAGGCCTTGCTAAGAAGGGCCTGAGCTGCGGCGTGGTGACCGCCGAGTCCGGCATGAATTTCAGCCAAGAGCTGCCGCCCCTCTTCCTCGGATATACATCATTGAAGGACTCCGGCGGCACTTTTCTTGTAGAGCTCTCCATCATGAACCTTGTAGGCCTTTGACCGCCGGACAATGCAGCGGGCCTCATTCTGGTCCTCAGGAAGCTCCTTCCTATTAAGGTAGGCCAGGAAGGGTTCGGTCCATGGGGCAATGGCTGCCATGATGAGATGCGCCGATGGTGTTATGTCGGTGTTTCCGGGATCTGGGGTTATGTTTCGGTCCCGACTAGTATTGACGTTTTCCCCCCTACCACACCACGGATGGCTTAAAGAGCCTTTCTAGGAAGATATTAGGTGGGACGGGGTCGCGCTTAGCGCCAATACAAGTAAGAACATCCGCTGCTTGATTACTTTCTCTTGCCACATGATGGAACTCGAGCCCCTCGAACCGGGCCGCCATTTTCATGACTGTGTTACGATACGCTGCCTTCTCCGGATCTTTAGTATTGAAATCTCCGTTTATTTGAGATATTGCAAGGTTTGAGCCCCCGCGCACTTCTAGTCGTTGTATGCCCATGGAGACAGCCATCCGGAGACCATGCAATAAGGCCTCGTATTCGGCTGCATTATTGGAGTCTGTGTATAGTATTTGGAGAACGTACTGGACGATGTCTCTAGTAAGGGACGTTAAAACGACACCCGCTCCTAACCCTGCCAGCATTTTGGAGCCGTCGAAGTGCATGACCCAATTGGAGTATGTGCCGTACTCTTTAGGGAGTTCGGCCTCTGTCCATTCGGCGATGAAGTCGGCCAATACTTGGGATTTGATAGCTCGACGTGGTTTATATGTAATGTCAAATGGCAGGAGCTCAATGGCCCATTTGGCAATACAGCCCGTAGCATCGCGGTTGTTTATAATGTCGTTGAGTGGTACTTCGAAGGACACCGTGATCGAACACTCCTGGAAGTAGTGACGGAGCTTTCGGGATGCCATGAAGACCGCGTATGCTATTTTTTAATAATGAGGGTACTGGGATTTGGATGGTGTAAGGACAGTAGATACATAGTATACTGGCTTTTGAAGCAGGAATTTATGTCCGTCCTGTTCTCGTTCAACGACGAGTACGGCGCTCACCACCTGATGTGTTGCCGATATGTATAATAACATCAGTTCACCGGCGTTTGGTGCGGCCAGGATTGGATTGCTCGCAAGAAGGGTTTTTATTTCTTCCAGTCCAGCTGTTGCTGCATCCGTCCGCTCGAAGTGGTCGGTTAGCCGTAGAAGGCGATAGAGTGGCAGTGCCTTTTCTCCTAATCTGGAGATAAAGCGGCTTAGAGCTGCCACGCAACCTGCAAGTTTTTGGACTTGTTTAAGGTCTGTTGGCTTAGCCAATTGTGACAAAGCTCGGATTTTGGCTGGGTTTGCTTCGATTCCCCTATTGGAGACGATGAAGCCCAACAGTTTTTCAGCGGGGACGCCGAAGACACACTTTTCCGGGTTGAGCTTGATGTCATACGCCCTGAGGTTGTCGAATGTAAGACGTAAGTCATCTATTAGTGTTTCCACGTGCCTGGTTTTGATGATGACATCATCAACGTAAGCTTCTACTGTTTTGCCAATCTGTTTCTCCAGGCATGTTTGAATCATGCGTTGATATGTGGTGCCGGGGTTCTTGAGCCCAAAGGGCACGGTATTGAAGCAGAATGGCCCGTATGGGGTAATAAATGCTATTGCAGTATGATCGGATTCCTTCATTTTGATTTGATGGTATCCGGAGTATGCATCGAGGAAACATAGTGAGTCGTGTCCTGCGGTGGCGTCAATGATTTAATCAATGCGGGGAAGGGGAAAGGGGTCCTTAGGACAAGCCTTGTTGAGACCCTTGAAATCGACACATATGGGCCACGATTTATCTTTCTTTGGTACCATTAGCAGGTTTGCCAGCCAGTCCGGATGCTTGATTTCTCTGATGAATCCGGCCTCGATGAGCTTGGCCAGCTCCTCTCCCATGGCTTGTCGCTTAGGTTCGGAAAAGTGCCGAAGTGTTTGCTTGACTGGTTTAAATACCTTTAATATGTTGAGGCTATGTTCGGCCAACTTGTGTGGGATCCCTGGCATATCCAAAGGGTGCCAGGCAAATATGTCCCAGTTTTCGCGTAGGAATTCTCGTAGTGCCGCGTCGACTGCTGGGTTCAGTTGAGCTCTGATGGATGCTGTCTTCTTGGGGTCCATTGGGTGGACCTGGAATTTGATTATTTCTTCTGCCGGTTTGAACGAGGTGGATTTGGGGCGTTTGTTCAGGATCACATCATCCCTGTCCACTGTAGAGCGTAGTGTGGTTAATTCTTTGACCGTGAGGGATTCGGATAGCGCCTCCAAGGCCAGGGATGCGGTTTTGTTTTCAGTGCGGAGTGCTATGTCCAGATCACTGACGAGAGTGATTATACCATTTGGTCCGGGCATTTTGAGCTTCATATATCTATAGTGAGGTATAGCTTGGAAGCGTGTAAAATCTGTTGGGGAACATAGTAATTTCAAAAAATTTCCTACGCACACGCAAGATCATGGTGATGCATAGCAACGAGAGGGGAGAGTGTTGTCCACGTACCCTCGTAGACCGAAAGCGGAAGCGTTAGCACAACGCGGCTGATGTAGTCGTATGTCTTCACGATCCGACCGATCAAGTACCGAACGTACGACACCTCCGAGTTCAGCACACGTTCAGCCCTATGACGTCCCTCGAACTCCGATCCAGCCGAGTGTTAAGGGAGAGTTTCGTTAGCACGACGGCGTGGTGACGATGTTGATGTTCTACCGACGCAGGGCTTCGCCTAAGCACCGCTACAGTAATATCGAGGTGGACTATGGTGGAGGGGGGAACCGCACACGGCTAAAAGATCAACTTGATCAATTGTTGTGTCTATGGGGTGCCCCCTAGCCCCCGTATATAAAGGAGCAAGGGGGGGGTGCGGCCGGCCAGGGAGGAGGCGCGCCAGGAGGAGTCCTACTCCCGGTGGGAGTAGGACTCCCCCCCTTTCCTAGTTGGAATAGGATTCGGGAGGGGGAAAGAGAAGGGAGAGAAGGAAAGGGGGGCGCCACCCCCCTCTCCTTGTCCTATTCGGACTAAGGGGGGAGGGGCACGCGGCCCAGCCCTGGCCGCCTCTCCTCTTCTCCGTAAAGGCCCACTAAGGCCCATTTACCTCCCGGGGGGTTCCGGTAACCTCCCGGTACTCCAGTAAAATCCCGATTTCACCCGGAACACTTTCGATATCCAAACATAGGCCTCCAATATATCAATATTCATGTCTCGACCATTTGGAGACTCCTCGTCATGTCCGTGATCACATCCGAGACTCCGAACAACCTTCGGTACATCAAAACATATAAACTCATAATATAACTGTCATCGTAATGTTAAGCGTGCGGACCCTACGGGTTCGAGAACTATGTAGACATGACCGAGACACGTCTCCGGTCAATAGCCAATAGCGGAACCTGGATGCTGATATTGGCTCCTACATATTCTACGAAGATCTTTATTGGTCAAACCGCATAAGAACATACGTTGTTCCCTTTGACATCGGTATGTTACTTGCCCAAGATTTGATCGCCGGTATCTCAATACCTAGTTCAATCTCGTTACCGGCAAGTCTATTTACTCGTTCTGTAATACATCATCCCGCAACTAACTCATTAGTTGCAATGCTTGCAAGGCTTAAGTGATGTGTATTACCGAGAGGGCCCAGAGATACCTCTCCGACAATCGGAGTGACAAATCCTAATCTCGAAATACGCCAGCCCAACAAGTACCTTTGGAGACACCTGTAGATAACCTTTATAATCACCCAGTTATGTTGTGACGTTTGGTAGCACACAAAGTGTTCCTCCGGTAAACGGGAGTTGCATAATCTCATAGTCATAGGAACATGTATAAGTCGTGAAGAAAGCAATAGCAACGTACTAAACGATCGGGTGCTAAGCTAATGGAATGGGTCATGTCAATCACATCATTCTCCTAATGATGTGACCCTGTTAATCAAATGACAACTCATGTCTATGGTTAGGAAACATAACCATCTTTGATCAACGAGCTAGTCAAGTAGAGGCATACTAGTGACAATCTGTTTGTCTATGTATTCACACATGTATTATGTTTCCGGTTAATACAATTCTAGAATGAATAATAAACATTTATCATGATATAAGGAAATAAATAATAACTTTATTATTGCCTCTAGGGCATATTTCCTTCAAAAGCATCCCGCCCCAACAGGGCGTGATATCCGCTGCTGAAAGTGGCCACTTGGAAGGTTATTCTTCGGACCGATAGTTCTCCGGTGATCCGAATACCACGTCAAGTGTGATTTTGCCCATGCACCGCGCCTCCTGATTAGGAATAATTCTCCGAAAGGTTGTGTTACTTTGTTTGATGCAGCTCCTGTCTATTTCCATTTTATGGAGTGTGTCCTCGTAAATGAGATTTAGTCCGCTGCCGCCGTCCATGAGGACCTTGGTGAGTCGAAACCCATCCACGATGGGGCTGAGGACTAACGCGGCTGGTGCTCGTACTGTTCTGTACTTTGGTTTGTCACCGGCGTTGAATGTTATAGCCGTGTCGTTCCATGGGTTTATTACAGCGATTTGGTAGACTTCGTTGACCTCGCAAAGTGCCCTTTTGCGCTTGTTATTTGAAGCGAATGTCTCGAAGAGTGCCAATACTCTTGGGTCGTCGTCTTCTAGGGGGTGTTGTTCTAGGGCGTCCTTGATAAGGATGTCCTCGCCGCTCTTGGCTACCTGTCATAGTATCCAACATGCTCTAAGGTTGTGGGTTGCCACGATATCTGTGGTTGTATGTATTTTGCATGGGCCATAGAGCCACCCATCCAGAACGGTGTGGTGCCGTATAGTGGATTTGTGTTTTTTGACTGTTGGACTGGGTCTGCCCTGAGGGTATGCCCTTTTCGCCTGTAGGGGAAGTTGGGTTGGGGCTGGTGGTTCCCAGCGAGCTGCCTGAGTTTCCCAGGCGCTTTCCATCGCGTAGTATTTTTGTACGATGGTTGCTAAGTCTGCAAATTTTAGTATACGGTGTCGATTGATGGCGTTCAAGATTCCTTCATCCACACAGTTTTTGCAGAACGCTGATATTGTGTCCTCGTCATGGCAATCTTTTACCTTGTCCTTGACAAGGAGGAATCTTGCCCAAAAGTGGTGGACCTTCTCCTGAGATTGCTGTTTTATGCTCATGAGAGCCTCTATGTCCGGGTGGGTGGGTGGAATTAAATCTGAACCCTGACCTAACCGGTTGTCCGGAGTTCGACGACCTTCCGGACTAGACAGTCCGGGTTCCGGAATATCTTCTGATTGTTTGGAACCGCCGTCCGATGTTATGTTCGGAGGGCTGGTTGCGTCCTTTCACGGGTGAGTATCCGGCTCTTCATGAACGGTGACCCGAACATATTCCGTCTTCAATATAGAAGAAGACTCGCCGTCATGCTCTAGGACTGCCGAGATCTAGTGGGTGACCGGTGGAGTTTCGGTTTCTCGCTGCTCGGTTTTAGGCCCGATCTGATCGTAATCTGTGACGATTCCCAAAGCGGCGATGCGATCTAGGAGCTCGTTGAAGGACGAAAGCTCAACTGGATCCATCTGCTTGGATTGCTCGAACTTGATGCGAAGGGTATTTTCGATGGCACGAGAGGTCATCGTCGGCTCCATGGCCAAACGGGAGATCATAGTAAAGTCACCGAGCCGGAGGGTTTGGCTTGAGGCCAAAACTACCCATGCGGTAATGTTGTCTTTAATGACAAGGCGATCCATCGAGCCTTGCATCGACGGCACAGTGGAACTCTCAATGAAAGCACCAATGTTGGTGTCAAAACCGACGGATCTCGGGTAGGGGGTCCCGAACTGTGCGTCTAGGATCGATGGTAACAGGAGACGGGGGACACGATGTTTACCCAGGTTCGGGCCATCTCTATGGAGGTAATACCCTACTTCCTTCTTGATTGATCTTGATGAATATGAGTATTACAAGAGTTGATCTACCACAAGATCGTAATGGCTGAACCCTAGAAGTCTAGCCTATGAATATGGTAATGAGTCATCGAGGGGATCTAGGGTTTACATGGAGTCGGTTACATAAGAAGGAATCTTCGGTCACCATGCTTTCCTTCCACGCCAAGTAGAGTCCAATCCAGACACGGTGCAGTCTTCGGCCTTCATGTCTTCACAGCCCATCAGTCCGGCCCATGGATAACAGGCCGGATGCCCGAGGACCCCTTAGTCCAGGACTCCCTCAGCTGCCGACACCTCAGAATAACAAAAGGTGTGGGAGAGTATAGGTATGACCTGGCCATCATTTAGAGTAGGGTGGGGTGGCGAGGCCTGTGCGGCAACACAACCGACCATGGGAGGTAGATGCAGGCACGCTAGTCATCAATGGTTTTAACCGATGGAGCAAGAGCAACTAGATTAGACATTGGAGAAGCAGGATTGTCGTTGGATGTCAATCCAACGGTTACGGTTGTTAGAATATTTTGTTGACTTTTTGTTTTTGACCATTAAATCGTTTGTCCATTAAATGGACAACACCTTGCGCAGGCTTCGTTCTACTGGGCCAATAAAGTTAGCTTCGAAAGTTGTGCCACATATGCAGCCAATTATTTAGGTTTTACAACCTATTTTATTTTGTTTGTCAATAAATTTATTTTCTGGGATTTGACTCAAAGAATAATCTATTCCCGGGCTGGGTAAAAATAATAATAGCCGATTTACTATTTATGAGAATTTACAACTCATTTTTGATTATTTATTTGAATACACCTATTTCTAGGCTGGGTGAAAAAAAATATTGTGGACAAGCATTCCATTTATTATTTCTGATAGTTTGCAACCCATTTGATTTTAGTAGAAATGGACCCATTTTTCTGGGATGGGTGAAAAACAATGCTGGTATGACTGATTATTTCGTATAAAAATATATTATTAAGCTAGAAATTTTATTAAGAAACTTAAGTTGGGCTCGGTAATCTTATTATATAAAAATTGAACTGAGTTGTGGATGTTATTAAAAAACATAGGCTAGGCTGCGCTTATTTTATGATCTTTTGTACAACTTTCGGCCCAATTGCATTGCTTATGTTCAATGAAAAAGGCCTATGTAGTACAGTACATCTTTACATAGCTACTCAGCCCATATTTAATGACGCCTGAAATGGCCCAAATAAGACTTGTGTACAACTTTTTAAATCCAATAAGCTCAAATTATAACTTAATAAAAAAAGGTAGAGTAGAGTGGAACCTAATTAAAAGGTGTCACGAGCGAAGAAATAATTTAACAGGTCCCACTTGTTAGAGAGAGAGAAACCGATCGGTTGATTCTCGTGAATACATCTTTTAGCCATATGCATTGCTGATGCTCAGTAAACACTTATATAATTGACACAATCATATACAACATCATAGCACATCGAGCTTGCATACAAAAAATTCACGTGGGCAGCACAATCGGGGTGGAAGTAGTGATCACTACGGGTAGGGCTAGCTTGAAACCAACAAACTCGTACATAACCGTTCATCGTATTTATCAATCACGTGTAAATATCTTGAATGCTATGCAAAGAAAATAGACAGACAACACAATAAGTTCTGCTAGCACATTAAGTTGACGTACACCCATTTCTAAAAAAATTAGGTACAAAAGTAGAACATGTCACAATCAAATGTAATGGCACACCAGTGCTTCACACTTATAGCTCGGATTTAACTAGTATCTGAGAAAATTTAGTTGTGACCTCAAATTAGAACACATCCAGACACTTCTCCCTAAGCAGCAATGGCCTCCGACGCGCGATGGAGATGGCCCTCACTACAAAAAAATACACTTCCGTGATGATACGTGTTTGTCTCAGTAGGTCGCATTTTCTGTCATGCATGCACATCCATGACGATTTTATGACAGAATCAAGATAGTCATACCTGTGCTATCGTAGAAGTGTTCCATGACATTACCAAAATTATCATCATGGAAGTGTCCACTTCCATGATGATAAATCGCGTGTCACATAAGTGCTTTCGTCAAGGGTGACCGACACGTGGCATCCACCGTAACCGAACACCGTTAAGCTATCGGGTCGAGTTTTGGATCCGATAACCCGTTAACAGCCCCGACCAATGGGGATTTTCCACGTGTAAAATCATCATTGGCTGGAGGAGACACGCGTCAGGTTCGCGTTGGCACAGGTGTCACTCATCCAATGGGCGAGATGCGCCTATGATATGTTGACACGTGGACCGGCCCATCAAGTTTAAATGGGCCAGTCCAACTGAAGGCCCACAAGATTTTGCGGACCATAATGGGTCGGCCCAGCTAAAGGCTCACGAGATTTTGCGGACCATAATGGGCTGGCCAGCTAAAGGCCCATAAGATTTTGCGGGCCATAATGGGCCGGCCCAGGTAAAGGCCCACAAGATTTTTGTGTGCCATAATGTGCCGACCCAGGTAAAGGCCCACAAGATTCTTGTGGATCATAATGGGCAGGCCCAGCTAAAGGGCCACGAGATTTTGCCGACATTAATGGGCCATCCCAGCTGTAGGCCCACAAGATTTTGAGGACCCTAGTAGGCCGGCTCATTAACTGGCTGCCATGTTTTGGGCCAAATGCCGGCCCATATTTGATCCGGTCCATTAATGGCCTGCCACGCTTCGGGCCTAATAGATGCCCGTTATGAGATCCGGCCCATTAAAAGCCTACCACATTCTGGGCCAAATTACAGCTCAGATCAGGTCCGGCCCTTTAAGAAGGCTTTGGGCTCAATTATGGCCCATATCAGATTCGGCCCGTCATCTAGACACTATGCTTTTGGGCCCACTTGCTAAAGGCCAACTTAGTAATTCGGGCTGATATTTGTTTTGGCCTATTAAGGGCCCGTTTAACATTTTGGCCCTATATTAATTTTGCCCTGTTAAAAGCCCGTCATATAGTTGGGCCTAACTACGGCCCGGTTTGCACCCGGCCTACTCGCAGCCGATATCTGATTGGGCCAAACAAGGACTGAGACAATTTTGGCCTGTTAAAAGCCCGTGATTTGATTCGCACAATCATGGGCCGGGGTTCATTTCGGGCTGCTGCTGGCCCATGAGCTGTTCGGCACGTTTCAGGCCCAACCTACATCATGATTGCATGACGGCCTGATTATGTACTGTAATTTTACGGTTTGGCCGGTTTACTGCGAAGACAGGATATATATATATACAGTAAAATAACTGCAGCATGGTGAATAAGAAAAAACCTAGACTATACAATAAAGAAATTACGGCATATTACATCCACTGGGCATCAAAGTTCGCCACTATGATAATAAAGCACAAGCAGACAACAGATTACATACACTGGGCATCAAAGATCGCCACCAGTGCAAATAAACATGCCGACAAAATAATATACAAAACCGACAGCACTTCAATAGAGTTCAAGAAAGGTTAGCCCTGCTGGGGAGCTGCAGCGCAAGCAGCTGAGCAAGATGATGAGACTGCTCTTGTTCAACACTTATATCTTCCTCACTCTGAAAGATAAACAAGCAGACATATGACAAGTTTTGCACATAAAAGTATCAGTGCTCACAATTCATCACATTTCTTACTGACGAATAAAGTGACACAGTTTAAAATTGCATTAACACAATATGGTATTGTTCAGGACAAGACATGGCAGGAAATGACATTATGAAGGAGTTGGCAGCTTCACGACACCACTGGATTACATATCAAGAACTCATAAGTATCAATGGTTAGTGTGCTGTCAATTTATACCATTTCAGATTGGCAAATAAAGAGACGGTTTAAATAATAGTAGAATGATATGACATTGTTCATAGTTAAGACATTGCAGAATATGACATTGTGTTGTAGTGGGTAGGTTCACCACACCACTGGATTACGGATGAAGAACAGAAGCATACATGCAGTGCAAAACAAGATCACTTGCTCTGTATAGTTTAATTTACATGGTATGAAGAAGGAACTTGGTTGTACAACTTAAAACTTAAATTGAGAAAGGACAAACTTTTGTTTATGAACTACATAATAAACTTTAAACAAGCAATTTGATGCAAACACCAAAAAGAAACAGCTGTTGCAGTCATGCCTAACCAAATATATACAACAAAGTTTGAAGCCTTGAGATGGACAAACTTACATTATTGGTGAAGACAGGCTCTATAAAGGCCTTGTCCATGCTGATGGGGGGGGGCAATTCAAGAAGTTTACCACATAATCTTCTTCAAAAGCATTGCCTTTATTCTACATTTTGTTAAGAGTAAATATAGATGTGATAATATACGAAAAATGGAGAATATTTAAGATAAGATGAAGAGTGATGCTACATAACCAAGTAGCTATACATGTAAGTGCAGCGATACAGGCAAAAGGTACAGCCAAGAGCAATGCACAGCTAAACTTCTTCAGTACCAACCTTATGGTAAGAGTAAATATAGATCTGATGTGTAGAAAATGGAGGGCAAAGGAAAATAAGCTGCGGAGTGATGGTATATGAACAACTACCTGTCATTATAAGTACAGTGATAAAGGATAGCATGTACTTACAAGAACAATGCAGAGCTAAAAAACATTGGCATTGGATATATTCTACACTAATGTAACCATTCATACAGATCAGGTAATTTTGGAGCGAACAATTGATAAGCAAGCTATCATGCATACTGTTGTCACATAATGAACCAGGTATGTATGCAAGTACAGTGATACAGGACAACAGGTACTAACAAGAGCAAAGCAGCGGACAACATATTTGTGATATCCTGTCATTCTTGTCAAACCGGAATTCTTCTTCGAGCAGATTTCCTGCAAAAAAGATCCGTAAGGCACATGCAGAAAAGTAGAAGTTCAAATTGTCATGTGATTTCATAGACAGTACCTCATCCTGGGAACGAGACCAGTTCATAACAAGGTTTTTCCATTCAATGTCTTCTAAATTTAGCACACGAGACTTCACCGGAAATTCGTTTATAGACTTGCCATCAAAGTGTGATTTCCTCAGGTAACACCGATACTGCTGCAATGCTTCCTTGAAAAGCACAAGCAAGCTTTGCTCTTCATGACTATCCAAATTGACCCTTGCCTAGTTACAACAATGTAATGTAAATCATTGATGTGTTCAGTCAGCAGAAAATAGGAAAATAATAACCATGAATAATAGCACTTACACGTAAGTTGGACAGGAAGATGTGAAAATGGTGTTTGTCTTCACAATAATCTTCCCATGATGGGAATATATGCACGTAGTCCCTAACAACATTGAAAGCATTGTCTTTTAAACTGGGAATAAATTGAACAGGGTTCCAATCTGCAAGAATTGGCCGTCTATGCAGTTGGGATAGGTCTTCGACCGGTGGACTTGCTGTACTTTTTGCTGGAGTGAGATTTTTCTGTGGTACAGCTGGTGCTATGGCAAATGAAATCGGTATATCTTTTGCTGGAGTGCAGGTCCTATGTGGTGGGGCTAGTGGTGTGGCCAGTGAAGTATGGGTACAGTCTGCTGGAGTCAGTCCTACGTTTTGTGTCACTGGTTGTACAGCCAATATAAGTGGGGTGCTGTCTGATTTCTCCGGCACCACCACGTTTTTCAAGGACTTTGCTGGTGCTCCTTCAGGTTTGGCAATCACCCTCTTCCTTTTTGATGTCTAATGCATAAGAACATCATTTGAGTGGAAAAACATGGTATGATGACAGATGGAATATGTATTGATAATGGATGGGCATGGCATCTCGACATATATGATGAGTAAACTAAGCAGATGGCGGTGCAACAAAGTAGAAGAAATGCAAGACAACATATGCAAGATACCCGTAATCAATAAAACATTGCCAAATTAGAATAGGCACCTTGATGGGTGAATAGGACATGCCATCTGCCTTTGACTCCTCGAGGTTAGAATAGTCATTAGGATCATATTCTGAACAAGAATCAACAGGTGGGGAGCGTATGAGTTTCATTGCATCTAGAATGGCACTCAATGCCTTGGTGCTAATTTTGTAAGTCATTGCAGTGTTTAGCTTCAAGAGTGGACTGCTGCTAGTGCGACACAAAGCAGCTACACAGATCATAGTGTAGATATAACGGGAAAACCTTAAGCATCAGAGTAAAATCAGCAAAGTAGAACTTGCTGGAATATATGTGCTAGTATTGCCAGTACGGCTAGAAAGGCTTCGGATACCAGCTCTCTTCAAGTGAAGATGCGGTACTGTTAATATCAGTGTAACTCTCAAAGGCGACACAGCTCCCCGCATTTCCTTGCTATTCTTATAGGATTCAAGTGGGCAGGCCACTACAAATCCTATTCCTATGTTTACAAGATCCTACGAACCAAAGAGGCTCAAAGTGTCCATCACAACCGACCGTATAGACCTCTACACTGCAAATGTCCCTGCTCATCTTCAGTACAAGGACCATACTGTACTACTATCATACTCCCTCCGTTCCAAAATATAAGTCTTGGTAGAGATTTCCACTATGGATCACATACAGATGTATCCAGATACATTTTAGAGTGAAGATTCCCTCATTTTTCTCCATATTTAGTCCATGGTGGAATATATACAAAGACTTGTATTTAGGAACAGAGAGTGTACATATTAAAGAAGAAGGGAAGAGGAACATTGTAAAGAAGAGCAAGCAGATTTTGGATAATAAAATGTTGGTTGCGCAGTGCCCACACATGATGAACGAGAGTGCATTAAGAATGCAACTCCCAGCTGCCTCTCTACCATTTCAGGCAGTTGGATGAAGATCCTACGTCTCCTAACCCTTCTTCTTCCTCGTCTCTGATTCTTCCCATACAGAACACCGCACGGGCCGCCGGCCGGACCACCGGCCCCCACCGCCTGTGTTCCTCCGCCACCCACACCCCCCCCCCCCCCCCCACCCCCACCCCCCTCCGAGCCCCTTCGATCGCACCGGTGAACTCCGGCGAGCTCTGAAAATCGGCTGACCCAATTTTGAAATTTAGTCTACTGTGATTTAATTAGTGTGGAATATAAAAGGGGAAAAGCATAAGCATTGGGAGTATAGTGTTGAGCGTGCCATGGTGGATCTGAAGGTGCAAACTAGACAAAGGCAACTTCGCAACCAGGACAAGAAATCATAGTAAAGCAGTGGCGATCTATTTTCCTGCTGCGATAAATAAGTTGAGGAGATACGAAAGAGTACCGCCTCTGGTGCGACACAGTGTACGCATCTGCTGAGAATTTGACGGTGCTGCGGTAGCGATGGCTGTCGGCGGCATGGAAGAAGATCTAGGAGGGTAGATGGTGGCGGCGGGGCGCGGTGGATGAGACGGTCGAAGGAGCGGCGCCGGCAAGGTGGACGACGGCGGGGATGAAGCGAGAGGACGGGATACAAGGATCCCGATCCGAAGCCGTGGATGAGAGAGGTCGATCTCTTGTAATGGACAGCGGCGGCGGGGTATCAGCTCCGGCATGGTGGAGGAGGACGGCGGTGGATGGGGTGGTGGACGGCGGCCGACAGAGGAGGGTGGGGTGGAGAGGGTGTTTTGGCGCCCATAGAGTACGAATGGGGAAAAGGGAGGTAGAGAGGAAGGGGGAACCATGTATTCAGGGCGCGCTTGTCTCAAATGTGAGGAGATTTACAAACTTAGCCCCCGTTTCAAATTTCTACTACATCACAGCAACATTAGTCGGTAGGACGGTAATCTCGAATACACCGAATATTTGCCGACGAGAGTTTGTTTTTGGCGCCCACCGTGTATGAATATGAATCGGGGAGGGAGTCGATTTCGGCCGACACACTATGTTTTGGCACCCACCGTGTATGAATCCGGGTGAGAGGCGGTTACGTCACGTTTGGGTGAAATTACAAACCTACCCCTATCGAAACCTATAGAAATCTAGCAGATAGGCTTTGCGTGGCAGGGATAGGGAGTAGTGATTTCCATCT
Source organism: Triticum urartu (assembly GCF_003073215.2). Lineage (NCBI taxonomy): Eukaryota > Viridiplantae > Streptophyta > Magnoliopsida > Poales > Poaceae > Triticum > Triticum urartu. The sequence goes on from NC_053023.1 coordinate 341,256,990, forward strand.
CGCAGATTTTGGTTTTGGGCGGTTACTGCGACTTTCCCTGCTTCGTTCAAATTTTGCAGAGTGCATGTTTACCGTGCCAACTCAATTCGAATCCCGTTTGTATTCTATTTTTTCCGGGAGGGATCCATTTTCAATTGGAATTACATTCTATATACATCATTTTTTATATATACTTTCAAAAGCACAACAAAGAATTATGCTCCTTTATATTTATAATATGATTTACAAATACAACTATCTCGAAATCTTAAGGTTGAATTCGAAATTTTTTAACCAAATTATGTTCTACTAAAATGTATGGATCAGTAATATCTACATATTAAATAACATAGATGTGCATGAATTCATATGAGTATGCATGTTTGATAGATCAATTTTGGTTCGAGTATGGATTACATGTATCATCATCTCGAATTCAAATATTTAAATCCCTTTTTTGTTCACTCCTTTCACGCCCATCTCTCTCGCGTGCATGCTCCTTCAGGTAGCTATCACTCTCTTTTCTCCAGCTCACCCGCACGCTCACTTCATGTTTCTCCTATCCTCGCAAACATGGTCTCTCGACGTCTCCCTTGAGAACTGTTACACTCTCCCTATCATTATACATCACATGGTTTTCATTATCTCTCACGTCTCTACTGTTCTCTGGTATCACTCGGTACCTAAGCTTTCTTTTTCACCGCCACACACACAGTCTCCACTCGTCTTTCACTTTGTCTTTCTCTCTATGGGATTCTCTCACACACCCTATATGTCTCTACATATGACTCATACAACTAAAATTACTCTCTCTCTCTCTCTCTCCTGTAGACACAACATTTGTTGCGGTCTCCTTTTCGTCTCCATCCCAGACTAACATTATTCATTTGTTTACCGATCAGACAACCCTGACTACCGTCTCCTCTCTCTCTCACACAGACACACACAACTCCTGCTTCCACTCCCCTTCCCGACTACCGTCTCTCTTACACACACACAAAACTCTTGCTTTCGCACCCCGACTCGTATTTCTCTCACAAACATTTAGCGACTAGCTAGCCTCTAGATAGGTTTATACACCCGCACACTCGTGCTTCCACCATCGCATACATGTCTCTCTCCCGCTCCTTGTATCTATGTAGATTTTTCTTCCCTTCTTGAGACACGCCCTCTCGATCATGCACACACACACACACACACTATCACCTCATTTTAAGTTGATACCTATCGCACACACACTCCTTGTGTCTTTGTCACACATGCACTCCGTTCTCCTCCACTCTCCCTCTCTCTCACACACACATGGGCTTTTTGCAACAACTATTAAGATGCCCATGCGTTGCACGGAACATCAAGATGCATTTGTATGAGTAGTTTATCTTGTGGGGGAAAAGGATGGACGAGGGAATGCCTTATTTGCAAATGTGGAGAGGGGTGTGGGTATCTTTTTGCAAAATTGCCATAGTTTCCTTCCTATCTGTCATATATAGATCGGACGGCCTATATTGCAGGATGGCAGGCACACGATCATCACCAACAATGCTTTTTATAAGAGTAGGGATAAAAAATAGAGTTGGTGATGATGGTGGGCCTGCCATCCTGCAATGTAGGTCGTCCGATCTATATATGACAGATAAGAAGGAAAATATGGCAATTTACCCGCACTCTTCACCACATTTGCAGATAAGGCCTTCCCTCGTTCATCCTTTTCTCCCACAAGATCTTGATGTTCCGTGCAACACACGGGCATCTTGCTAGTAAGAGTAGAAATTAGACATATACCACTTCTTGAATCTTGAAACCAACAACATTCCTCCCTTATCTCATCAAAACCGCCAAAGGAATATATTTTGAGTGAAACATAACATATTTTTTTAGTGATATACGTATTTCAAAACTAGACTTTTTTCTATCATATCGGTGAATATGTATTAATCTACTTTGATCGTGTGGCAACACATTGGCACATTGCTAGTAGTTATTATAATTTTTTGGACTCCAGACAAATGGTGGAGTACATATACAAACAGAAGAGGCGCACACACGTAGTCGGCCTCTCGCTGTCTCGCACACATGAGTGTTACGTAAAGGCGACGTTAACAAATAAACCCTAAAACCCTAGGTGCACGATTGCTGCATTCGCGGGTACCGGGTATGTGGTGGAGCACCTTTGTAGGAATAGTCAGCTCGCATGATAATTTGATCCGTAGGAGTTGATGGTCGGGACCACAGGTGAACGACTTGGAGCGCGGTGGCTCGCCAGTTGCCACAGATCGAGTAGCCACGTTTAAAATATCGTTTTTTAGCGGGGTTAAGAGTTCCGATTTTCAATGGCGCTTTATAAGTAGTAAGTAGTTTTTAGAACGATTGGTATGGAGCGAAAATGGAATTCATAGTACTACGTACCTCCTTGGCGTATGGTTGTATGGTCTTTTTTGCGATGGAGGTTGTATGGGTTTATGTTGCGAGATGTTGAACCTGGTAGTTCTAGGGCAAATACTATGGTTTAGATTTAGATGCTGGTTTTCAGTAATGAAAATCGGAAGGGGAAACCCTTCTTTGATTAAAAAACTACTACCTCCATTCTGGTTTACTAGTCCCCATCATACTTTGGGTCAAAGTTTGTCCATGAATTTTACTTGTAAAATGTGAATGGAAAACGAGATTTTGCTATACCCAAACAAAAAAGGACTGGAGGGAGTGATTGCTCTGACACAGACGCGACCTCTCATAGCGCAGGCATTGAACTGGCGCGCCGGCCAAGTGGGCGGCACTCGCTGCAGGCCCGGCTGAGCACGCCACCTCGCCGCGTGCAACCAGCTTAAGACTGCCCCGCCTGCCTTCATTGAATCCACGCCTGTGCCGGCAACACGTCCTTCCGCAAGCCGGCAGGCATTTTAGAACACAAAAAATGACTAAAATATAATTAATGTATGCATGGTCTTGACTTGTTGTGCTTGCACTGGTAGCAGGAACTAGTAGAGGATTTTCTTTATTTATAACTCTCCTCACATTTTTTGGCTTTGAAGTGAATCATGGCTGTGGACATTATGTATGAATGTGCAGATATCTGTGAACATGAGTTTGATGTGGAAGTTGAACTTGGAATGTCGGGCTTGCGCATGAACTATACCATGTCCAATGCTTCGTCTGTTATTGTTTGGAAAGTAATTGCTGTTATTACATGACCCGAAAAAAACATTTTGTGCCGCATCAATAGATGCACGGACATCACAACAGGCATGCTAACTGGATAAACATTTGAACCTACCTATTATGAAGGAAATTTTGTATTGACAACAGTTTTAGATAGCAGGAGACACCTAGCCTGCTCTGCCTCTGCTAGCTTATTTATGGCTTCTTCCATCTCTTCTTTGGCTTGGGTGAAGAGAGCATCTGATTGCTCTTTTCGCTTCTTCAGGAACTCAGCTACATTCTCAAGGGCTTCTGCACGCTTTCTTTTCCAGCATCATCTGGGAATTTGCACCTTGTGTCTAATCCAGCATCATTAGGGAACTGGCACCTTGTGTGTAATCCAGCCTCATTTTGGAAACATGATCTCGAGGTTGACCATACTTCCCTCCTCGCAGGAACTGCATCCTGACATGAAGTTACTTCTTTTTTAGATCAATACTCAGAGCAACCTAGATCCATTTAGTAGAAGCCAGATAAACAGAACTCGGAGAAGTGAATTCAAAAGAAAAAAACAGACTACAAGGTGAGAAACCACTCTAATACAAGAGAAACCACTTACCTACATCAAGCTAAAAACGAAAGCATTAGGACGATTAAGACTCTTCTTATTACACATCGAAGAACACCATGCTTAAGAGAAACAGAAACTACAACATATACACATCGAAGAACACGAGGCTACACGAAAGTAATTGAAAGGGTGTTACTTACCAAAGCTCGTTTTACAGGTTCGGTGCAGCTCCTCTTTAACTTGCCACGCTCCTTGAAGATGTCCCGAATATCCCGTGTTTGGTCTTCATTGCTCCTCTGCATGTTCGCACTCGTGGTTTTAAAATCTCAACATGCAGAGACGTGCAGAGAGAGCTTTTGAAGATGGAGCAGATAGGGCGGGAAAGATTGTGATATGGGGACGGCAGATAGGGCGGGAAAGATTGTATATGGGGACGAGAGAGTAGGAGACAAACCTAACGAGACACAGAGAGAGAGAGTTAGGCTTTCCTTTTGGAGATCGAAGGGCTGGCCTACAACGAGACCTATCCGACGCAGGACATCCCTGTCGTTCTTAAAGCCTATAGTAACGAATTTCACTCTTTTGTCCTTGAGGAAGTTCTGAAAATCCTGGCACTCAACGTCGGCATGGCATATGTGGTAGACCAAGCAAACGTTATGTACGCAAACCTGGATCAGGGCGGGCTTCTTCCTCTCTTCGTCCTATAGATCCTTCTCTCGTCCCAGGACTGTGGTGTACTCAACATCTAGCCCAGCGACCCACTAATCCGTTGAACTGTTGAACATGCGTAGGAAACGAGCAAGCCATGCTTTCACTGTCTCAGATCCATGTGTGTAGATGGCGATGAACTGATCGCCAGTGATGGCTCTAACCTGGTACTCAGCGGAGACCATGGAGATTTGGGAGGCCATGGATTTTGGAGGAGGGTTAGGAGAAGTTGAACTGTTGTACCCCGCAAAAAAACTGGGAGCGAACTAATGTGAAAGGACGGGACGACTGGGAGCGAACTGTTGTAAGGTATAAGACGGGGACGAGTAGGGCGTGCGAACGGCGCGGGGTTGCTGGCTTTCCCGTTGGATAAACGGCTGCAAGCCCCCAAAGAGTTCTCGAGAACTATGCGGGACCCACTAGATGTCATGTCTATTAGACCCATATCATAGGCCTGATGGTATAGTTCTGCCTGTTCGCACGCCATGCCGGCGCGTGGATGTAACTTCACTTAATTCCGTCAAACGTCACGCCTCCCATGACCTTCGCCTCCCTCGCACGGTCGCGCCCTTTGAGACTTCGACCGGCTATAAATGAGCAATTTTTTTGCCTTTTTTTAGACAAGCAATTTTTTTGCCTACTCCGCATGCATGATACTCCCTCTGGTCCTTTTTACTCCCGTCAACTGTTTGCAAAGTGTTTGACCAAATTTATACATTTTTTGAACACCACCTTATATTAATTAACCAGCCACACCAGTACACTCATTCGATACAATATTCACCACACAGGGCGGTACGCTATTTACAAGAATACCATCTAATCTATTGTCAAAGCTATACTTAGAGATTAAGTGTGCCACCTTATTGGCCGAACGGCTAATCTTTGACAATTGAAGATTGTTGATCAACTTCGAGATGCTCAACGCTTTCATCTTCAGGTCACGCATAGCAGACCTGTCATAGTCCCCCGATGCAAGAGACGCTACCACAAAAAATGTGTTTACCAATGCATGCATGAACACTAGTTACTCTAGCCCCCCTCTCTTCTTTAATTCTTTGCCACATCAGCATGTTTGCTATTCCCATGTGCATGATACCAGCTAAGATACCACCATTAGGGCCAGCCTTAATCATCGCATGCAATAATTTAGTGCACCTTGAAATATGAACATGTGTGCGACATGTATGTTTTTAATGACTTGAGACTATACCTAGACCGGCATGCAAGATGACTTATTATGTACTGTTCCCCATACCTGCAGGAAGCCCGTGTGAAAAAATCTGCATGCACGACTCTCCTCCCCCCACGCTCGTCCAATCTGTTGTAACCAGCAATATTTCCACCCCTTCACTCCCCCGTAATTTACTCCAACAAATATGCCCACGTAGCTGTTACTTAACTGCAGGTGCATTGGGTCACTGACATATGGGCCCAACAGGGGTCTGGCCCACATGTTAGTGACGCTACTGGACCTGCAGTTAAGTCAGTGCAGCTCAGTCCATATCTTACGTTGGTGTGCCATTGCTCGCTATAAATATTGCGCCTCCCACGACATCGCTATCTCCTCCCCCTCACGTTCACGTTCATCGCTATCTCCTCCCCCTCCCTCTCACGTCGACCACCATGACATCGCCCCTCCCAAGCCTAGGAGCCCCTCGCTGCACCGCACGGACGGTCACGCGTCGCCATTCTGTTCCTCGCCGCCACTAGTCGAGGAGGACACGTCGGTGTTCCACTCCTCGCCGCTACGCGACGCGTCGCCGTTCCGTTCCTTGTCGCCACTAGTCGAGGAGGCCGCGTCGGCGTTCCACTCCTCGCCGTGACGCGATGCGTCGCCGTTCCGTTCCTCGCCGCCACTAGTCAAGGAGGACGCGTCGGCGTTCTGCTCCTCACCGTGACGCGTCGAGGTGGACGCGTCGGCGTTCCCAATCTCGCCAGCACGCGCGCCGGAGGACACGTCGGCTCCCTGCTACGAGGAGAACGCCGCGCCGCTCGCCGAGTCCCCCAGCCTTGAGGAGCTTTGGAAAGAAATGGATGACGCCTTGTGGGAGGCTTTGCCTCTAGCAGAGCGCGCCAAAATAGAGGCGGAGAAGATGGCCGAGGAAGAGAAGCGCACCGCGGAACAAGCAGCCTGGGAGGCCTATGTCGCGTCCGAGAGAGTCAGGCAATTGGCTCTTTGGCAGAAGGCTCGTGCGAGGGCCGTGAGGGTGGCAGAGGACGCCCTTGCCGACGCCCTGAGTGCAGTCGGGCCCAAGCGCCTCATCTACGCTTGGCGATACGTGGACCGGGTGCACGCTTCCAGCGAGGAGGAGTACCTGTTGGCGCCGGATCACCACACCGGTGAGATCGCGCTCGCCCGCCAGCAAGCCGCCAATCAACACCTCGCGAGTTGTGAGGCTGAGGAAGAGGCGTTGTGTCGGCGCGCTGGGAAACGGCCGCGCACCAGGGCACTCGTGGCTCGCCGCAAGCGCTCCTGCGAGCGCCGTGGCTTTTAGGAGGAGTATAATTTTTGTTTCGTAAGGCAATCTCATTAGTTTTGGGATGCAAATGATAAATCCCGAACGTTCAGGATTTTTTAGCGTCCTTAATTATGTATGTAAAAGGGAAAGTTTGGAAACCTTGTGTATTCGTATGCATTTTGCAAGTACGTGCATATAGCACAAACTTTACTATATACTATCGCACTACACGTCTCTCTCGATATATGCTTGCAGACTGTGCTACTCCCTCCGTCCAGGTCAATAAGTCATCTTTGGTTGTGCACCGTGACCAAGAAGGAGGGAAGACTTATACACCTAGATGGAGGGAATACTACTATTACTTAGTACGTGCAAATGCACGTTTTAACATTACGATGCGGTTTTTGTAAAAGTAGAAAAAACAACACTAGTCAAGCTTGTGAAACGATTCAATGCAAAACAAATGCAAAAATGCTCATTTGATTGTTTACTTTTAGCTTCCTTCTCTGTGGTTATTTCTCTGTCGTACTTTGTATGGAGTATCTCACTGGTTGGAAATGCATGCAAATTCCCAAACCGCTTCCTACACCCTATATCGAATTTTTTGCCTAACAAGTTGTGACGTGCAATTGGAATTCCAACTTGAGTACTACTACTAGTAGGAGTACCAGGGGCCAGTTCTTTAAGTCTTCTAGATTAGTAATCCCATAACTACTACCTCCGTCCTGGTTTATTGGTCCCCATTGTAATCTGTGTCAAATTTTGATCATAAATTTAACTAATGAAATGTTAGTGCATGTCACATGCACTACTCCATCCGTCTAGGTGAGTAAGTCATCTTAGGCTGTGCACCGTGACCAAGGAGGAGGAGAAAACGAGAAACATTAATGTTTATTTGCTAATTAATAGTATTGCATGCAATGAACTAACCACTGCATGTCGTGTTTGATATCTCAAGTCATTAAAAGTATGCACACTCTTTATCTCTTATTGGTTGATATGTCAAGAAACAAGAAATGAGGTAGAAGTTAATGCACCGCGCCTAAGTGTTTTGGGATTATTTGGTTTTCGTAAGATGACTTACACACCTAGACAGAAGGATTACAATGGTGAGGAATAAACCAGTTAAATCTTTGGTCAAAATTTAGCACAAATTACAATGGTGAGGAATAAACCAGGATGGAGTAGTAGTTTAGAAGCCCAAATAAATGAGTGAGGCACCTTATTGTTACTCTCCACTGTGACTATTCTTGTGGGAAAAGCTGGTGAAGCCGCCAAAAGAACTGGCTCTAGGAGTAGTAGCTAGGGATCGAGTGTGTGAGATGAACCGGAGAAAGTAAATGTAGAGAGATGAAATGAAAAAAGACGGAGGGGTGTGATGGTTGCTTGTCCGTTTATTTTACCAGGCCACTTATTATTGGGAGTGGTTGGGTTTTGTGATATGACGGCTTTACTGCCGCGCCATGAGCGGGGTGAGAGGTGAGACTCCCGTGCAGCGCCGCCCTGTACACTTGTACTACATCGGACGTGGTTTATTAGTCCCCCATTGAATTTGACTGAAGATTTAATTGACAAAATGTTAGTGCATGTCAACAAAAACTATATCATTGGATTCGTATTTGAACATAGTTTTGAATGATATAATTCTAGGTGACATGCATCAACATTTATCGTACTATATATAATGTTAGTTCAATTTTTGGTCGTACTAATCTATAGTAGTCAGGTGCCCATGCGTTGCACCGAAGAGTGAAATGCATTGATTGGGGAGTTGTTTATTTTGACAAAGGATGTGGGGGTCATCTCATGTGTAACGGGTATCGATAGGTTTCTTCGGATATTATTTCATCTCTAGAGCTCACGAACATCCGGGTGAAATAGATAAAAATATATCTTTTGCAAACAAAAGCGTTCAACTGTTCAACCTGCATCCAAAACATGTGAAGAAATAACATTTATTGTGCTTTGTGAGAAATGATCTTTAAGAATTAGTTTTTGAACATCGATTGTTATACATGTTGGCTACAGATGTCATGGCACTTTCTTATAGTCAACAGTTGGCTATACTATTAAGTAATATTAACCATGCCCTTATACACCTAGACAGAGGGATTAAATCAGGATGACTTGCAAGCGGGCAGAGGAGATGTAAGAAATGGTTCATCATAAGTCTTTCACCAGTACTGTAGTAAAAATTCATACATGGAAGATTCTAGACTAAACCATAAACGGATACACTTTTATTCATGCGCGATACTCCAATAGAGCAAGATCATGCATGGAAGTCTCCACATGCTTGGACAGCGGATTACATTGAGCGAAGACTAATGATCAACATTTAACTTGATAATGCGTATGTCCAGGTGAACCTCCTTGGAGTCCCCGTGCACCACATCGGCGGGTAAAGGATGCCATGGGTTTTCCAAGTCCACATTGGCGGGATAGTCCCAGCTCCCCAGAGTCCAAGTCCGTTCGATGAGGCCGGTGTCGCCGCCCACGCGACCCGGAGGGGTAGTAACACTGACCACGCACCCGTACATGGGCCTCGTGTCAGTGCCAGCGTCAGCGGCATCGCCCTTGATGCACATTACAGAGACGGGGCGGCAGCCTGCGTGGGCCTCGCTGGTGCCCACGATCAAGAGGAAGACGCTGCCATCCTCCTCCGAGACAAGCAGGCGGCGGTGATCCCCCAGCGACTCCGGCATGGTGAACGGGTAGCACGTCTCGTACTTGATGTTCTCCGCCAAGGGCCAGCAGTGATCGCTACACGCATCCATGAGGTGATGCACCATGTCCGCCGGCGAGCCACAAAACGGCATCGGGCACTCATAGCAGTGGACGAAGGGCTCCTTGGAGGCATCGACCAGGCCGCCCATGAAATGGGAGTGGTTGTAGGGGACGTTGCGCCAGTTGAATATATGAGCAAGTTACTACAAGATTTAATCCAACTAAGCACAAAATAAATCATGAATTCTACCACGATTTCGAACAGGAAGGACAGAAACACATACGGTGCAACGGGAGCAGCACCGTTGGCATTGACGTTGTCGCCCATGTCCAAACACCACGTAGACACGGTCTTTGAGCACGGTTCGTAGTCGTTCCACGCTCGGGCATTGAAGTTTGTAACTATTTTAGATTAGAATATACTACTCCTCCGATGCTAGTAGTAGAGCAGAGTCCTACTCTACTACTCTACTCAAGCAAGTTAGGGCATACCACTGTAGGGAGTACCAGTACTGTGATCACTCAAGCAAGTTGTCTGGCATCGACATGACCCTACGCTGCTGGTATGTGTCTCGTAAGTCAAGAGACATGCTATAGTCATCATCACCTGTCCACTTCCGGCAGCACATATTTGCTTCTCCATCTTTGTCCGCACATAATCTCGTCCAATCTTCCATCCTCGCTAAGGCACCTCCCCCCCTCGTACAAAACCCAAGCACTAACAATGGCAGAACCGAGCAGCGTCCGCCGAAAGAGTGACAGTTTTAGATAGCAGGAGACACCTAGCCTGCTCTGCCTCTGCTAGCTTATTTCTGGCTTCTTCCATCTCTTCTTTGGCTTGGGTGAAGAGAGCATCTGATTGCTCTTTTCGCTTCTTCAGGAACTCAGCTACATTCTCAAGGGCTTCTGCACGCTTTCTTTCAGCCTTTACTAATGCCATGAGGACACGAACAGCTGACGACTCCACGTGGCTTGTGTGTACTCCAGCATCATCTGGGAATTTGCACCTTGTGTCTAATCCAGCATCATTAGAGAACTGGCACCTTGTGTGTAATCCAGCCTCATTTTGGAAACATGATCTCGAGGTTGACCATACTTCCCTCTTCGCAGGAACTGCATGCTGACATGAGGTTACTTGTTTTTTAGATCAATACTCAAAGCAACCTAGATCCATTTAGTAGAAGCCAGATAAATAGAACTCGGAGAAGTGAATTCAAAACGAAAAAAAACCAGACTACAAGGTGAGAATACCCACTTCCTACGATTACACATCGAAGAACACCACGCTTAAGAGAAACAGAAACTACAACATATACAAGCTAAAACCGAAAGCATTAGGATGATTAAGACTCTTCTTATTACACATCGAAGAACACCATGCTTAAGAGAAACAGAAACTACAACATATACACATCAAAGAACACGAGGCTACACGAAAGTAATTGAAAGGGTGTTACTTACCAAAGCTCGTTTTACAGGTTTGGTGCAGCTCCTCTTTAACTTGGCACGCTCCTTGAAGATGTCCCGAATATCCCGTGTTTGGTCTTCATTGCTCCTCTGCATGTTCGCACTCGTGGTTTTAAAATCTCAACATGCAGAGACGTGCAGAGAGAGCTTTTGAAGATGGAGCAGATAGGGCGGGAAAGATTGTATATGGGGACGAGAGAGTAGGAGACAAACCTAACGAGACACAGAGAGAGAGAGAGTTAGGCTTTCCTTTTGGAGATCGAAGGGCTGGCCTACAACGAGACCTATCCGACGCAGGACATCCCTGTCGTTCTTAAAGCCTATAGT